>NC_135709.1:18912206-19212206 GCF_964276395.1 Gasterosteus aculeatus | reverse complement strand
TCTGCGAGTGAGAAGCTCCGACGCCGGCGTGTACGTTTGCGAGGCCAAGGAGCACGGATACGTGCACACGTTGTTACGCCTATCTCTGCGCGTACTCAGTGGCGAACGGGTGGAGTCAGCAATGCACCCAGCCGACGACGGGGAAGCGGCCAAATCTGCACTGCCGTGCCCCTCCTCCATGGGCCCCCCCCCAGATCCCAGCATTAGCCCGAAGGCTCGAGGGCCATCCGCGGTCTCTGGCCCCCACTCCAGGTTGTGGTACAAGGAGTTTCTCCAGCTCATCGGCTACGGGGATGCTCAGAGGGTGGAGGAGTACTGTGAGAGAGTGTGGTGCTCTGATAAAAAACGCAAAAAGGGCAAACGGAAGTATTCTCCTCCGAGTGGCGAGAGGAGAGGGAAGGGCAGAGGAGAGGAGAACTCCCACCGAGCGCCCCGGCACACCGCGGACACCTGAGGAGGACAGAGCTCCACTAAACACGCACACACATGCATGTGCACGAACACACTCGAGAGGTGGAACTCAATCTTTGGTTGCACCATATAAAGGCTTTTCACTTTGTTTTTAACCACGGTAGTAAGAGAATAACAGTAGTAGGTTGCTGTAGCGAGCTGTCTAGGGGTTCTAGGGATATTCATCATTGGTCTGACTTTGATGTTTTGCTTTTTTGTATAGATAAACTGATTATGTGATCAAAACCCTGTGTAAATATGTCAGTGTCAGGGCAGTAGAGGACACACGAGGAGATGGAAGACAGACTGTCTCTGATCTGTAGAGAGATATATGAAGAGAATATAACGGTGGACCGATCCAGCCCAGCAGTCAATCCAAATGGACACAGACGTTACCACAGCAGACACGAGGCGTCATTCAATGGCTCACAACGATGAACTCTTACTGTATGTATTATGAGAGAAAGCTCTGTTCATGGTAAAGGCCTAATAATCGTTTTATTTTTTGGTACTATGATAATTTATTTGCTTGGTTCATGCTTGGAGTTCCGTAGTTGTTTTTAGTTGTCACAAACGTTTGTGACAACTACCGTAGTTGTTTTTAGTTGTCACAAACGTTTGTGACAACTAAAAACAACTACGGAACTGTACAAAAACAACAAACTATTGTTGTTTTTGTACAGTAAATAATGTCTCAATGCTGCAATTCCACTATCACTGATAGTTGAGTCAAGTTTTAGTAATAATAATGCCCTCCATGGAATCATTACTATTCAAGCACTCGTGAAAAACTGTTTCAGTAGATGAAAAGTAGTCCCATAGAAGATTTTATTGTGTTATTTACATCAACGGACCAACTCTACCAACAGTATTGTGCATTGTATATTGTAATCATCCAACATCCGGGGGGGTCTTTGTGTGTGTGGCGAGTTGAACTCTTTTGGTGTGGAGCGCCTTTTTGGCCCGCTCAACACGGATGACACCTGCATCGCCACCCGGGGAATTTTGCACCTGCACAGAGCCTACAATAAAACGGCCGATTACTTAACCACTCATTCATTAAAATATTCACAGAGGAGAAAGATTTGTCCAACCTACCAGCAGCAACACCCAATTCCGTTTCCATTAAAAGAAAGATTGGGTTTGTAACAGGGAGAGAGCGCAAAAGACAATACACGCTGTAATGGCCATCCCAACACAACCAAGGCCTTTAGGTAACAAACAATTAAGCACACTACATTACCTGTTGCACAACCGTGACTGCGGCACGAACGCGAGAGGACCCAGAGCGGAAATGTACCTCCAGCAACAAAGAGTAATGGGGTCAAGATGTCAAACCCCCGCCTATATAGCATGCAGTTACTTCCTGATTGGTCCAGAGAGTGAAGTGATTGAAACCACCCGCAACCAGTCAACCTGCTACAATCTGCCCCAACTTTTGGATCGTCGCCTCAACGATCGAGCAAACCCCGCCCGTTTTCGCCTCAACTAATCCCATGGTCTAAAGAGGGCCGACACAGTATTAACCAGAGGGTCCGGCCGGTGTACTGCACCGCCTGCCGGTAACCCAACGGCCCTCGGGAGGCGATAGATATTAGAATGGTGGCCTGCTGTTGACCAGGCTGTCCGACGGACTGCAACTTCACTGGTGTCGGAATGGGTGGTTGGTGAGGCTGCGTTCGCAGTGCTGGGAACCCTGACAAGGTCCAAAACCGGGTACACTGGGTTGGTTTGAGTTTGTACTACCAAGGGAGGCTCCTGCAGGAGAACCAGCAGATCCCTGTCACCAAAGTACTCCTCCTCTGATTTGGAATGATCTAAAGAGGGTGACAGAACCGCAGCAGGGACACCAGAAGGGTCTAACCCGACCACAGCCCTCAGCAGGGCACGATTAACATGCCAGGACTTAGTCGGATTGTCTACAGGCGCTATGGTGTACACTGCCCTACCTTCGGCTGGTGCCCTCAGAACTCTATATGACACAGGCTCATACAGATCCTGGATCTTATGACGACCTTGTGTACTGTTCCACAACCACACCAACTTGCCTACTTTCTGCGGGTGGTCTTGAACATGCTGGTCATAATTCCTCTTACGGCGCTCTGCCGCACCCCTTAACCGTATCCCAGCTCCCTCAAAAGCTATCCGTAAGCGGGTCTGATGTTCCTGGACCCATTCATGGGCACTGCCACCAAGAGGATCTTGTACTCTTCCTAGCAGGAAATCAACTGGGAGCCTAGGCTCTTGCCCAAAAATCAACAGAAAAGGGGACTCCCCAGTGGCCTGATGAGGGGTGGTGTTATAGGAATACAGCACCTGTGGCAGACAGGAACTCCAGTCCCGCTTCCAGGCCACCGGAAAGGTGCGCAACAAGTTGTGCTGGGTTCGATTAAAGCATTCACACTGACCATTACCACTCGGATGGTATGGAGTGGTACGAGACTTCTCAATGCCATAGAGCCTACAGAGCTGCTGGATCAGAGAACTCTCAAAGTTGCGGCCCTGGTCCGAGTGTATACGAGCAGGAACACAAAACTTTGAGAACTATTCTGTCACCAAAACCTGAGCCACAGTGGAGGCTCTTTGGTCACGGGTGGGGACAGCAAGCGTATTCTTGCTAAAAACATCAGTCATAACGAGGACATTTTCCAACCCGTTATAAGTCGGTTCTAACACTGTAAAATCCATAGCTACGATCTCTTTTGGCCTTGAAGCCAGCAAATGCCCCATGAAGCTGCGAGCAGCTGGCTGGGTGTCCTTGGCCACTTGGCAGCCTATGCCGCAGGGCCACCAACTTGGCGAACCCCTCCACAAAGCGGCGATAGTAACTGGCAAAGCCAAGGAACGACCACAGCTCCGGGATGGTGGTAGGTGGGGGCCAGTTCGCCACCACCTGCACTTTACTGGGATCTGTGGAGACACCTTTGTCCGAAATTACATGGCCCAAGTAGCGCACTTCCTGTTGGAAAAATGCACATTTGCTTAGCTTTGCCTTCAGACCTTGCTGCTGAAGCCTCCCCAGCACTACATCCAACCTCTCCAGATGCTGTTCGACTGTGGAAGAGAAAACCACAATGTCGTCAAGATACAAAAGCAACGACTGGCACTGCTTGTCACCAAATATACGTTGCATCAGCCTCTGAAAAGTGCCTGGAGCGTTGCAAAGCCCAAACGGCATACGATTCCACTCAAAGAGGCCGAATGGGGTGCAAAATGCCGTTTTGGATCGATCCGCCTCAGAAACAGGGACCTGGTTATAGCCGCTGGCCAGATCCAAAGTGGAAAACCAGCGGGCACCCGTCAAGGCATCCAGGCACTCGTCAATACGAGGAAGGGGAAAAGCATCTTTCCTCGTTTTGTTGTTCAGTTGCCTGTAATCGACACACATACGTAGGCTCCCGTCCTTTTTCTTTACCAACACAATGGGACTGGCATAGGGACTGCTGCTCTCCCTTATATACCTGTGCCTCCAAGAGTTGGTTGATGTGGTCCTTGACCAGCTCATACTCCGAAGGAGGGATGCGCCTATGGCGTTGCCAGACAGGGACATCGTCCAAAAGAGGGATGTCGTGAGCAATCAGGTTTGTACAACCCAGATCACCATCATGGGCGGCAAAGACAGGGGTATAGTCCTGTAAGAAGGACCGAACCCGGGTCTGCTCTTCAGCAGGCAGTGAGGACAAGTCCATGGCCTCAATCGGGTCGTGCACTCCAGGAGAAACAGCTTGGGACCTCACCGTGGCAACCACAGATGGCACTTCGGTGACCCCTGCAGGCAAACTGACAACACTGACCTTATCCAGGATACCCACAACAGTGCGAGGGTACAGGATCACATCGATGGCCCCAACATTCACAATGGGTATGGAAGCAATGCCCCCGACCACCTGAACCAGGGATGGAGAAGCTAGCAGTCCTGCCAGCAATGCCAGATTGTGGCGAGTGGAACTCTTTTGGTGTGGAGCGCCTTTTTGGCCCGCTCAACACGGATGACACCGGCAACGCCACCCGGGGAATTTTACCCCGAGAATAGGATTTTACTATAGAAAGCACACAGAGACGCCAGAGACGTAGTTCCGTTACAACAATGATTTTATTTCATACAATTACTAAAACATCAATTTTACAACCCCGTCAGGGAGCTTCGCACCAATACACCTGCAGTGCCGATAGTACAGCTACACAGAGCCTACAATAAAACAGCCGATTACTTAACCACTCATTCATTAAAATATTCACAGAGGAGAAAGATTTGTCCAACCTACCAGCAGCAACACCCGATTCCATTAAAAGAAAGATTGGGTTTGTAACAGGGAGACACTGCAAAAGACAATACACGTTGTAATGGCCATCCCAACACAACCAAGGCCTTTAGGTAACAAACAATTAAGCACACTACATTACCTGTTGCACAACCGTGACTGCGGCACGAGCGCGAGAGGACCCAGAGCGGAAATGTACCTCCAGCAACAAAGAGTAATGGGGTCAAGATGTCAAACCCCCAACTATATAGCATGCAGTTACTTCCTGATTGGTCCAGAGAGTGAAGTGATTGAAACCACCTGCGACCAGTCAACCTGCTACATGTGCAAATTTAGAAACTATAACTGTATTCATTCTCTCTCTCTCTCTCTCTCTCTCTCTCTCTCTTCTTTGTTTGTCTGAAACAATGTTGCAAATGGATTCATAATTACGTATCATTCAGCCTCATAAATATTGAGTTAACTGAGATGACAGAAATATTAAATAACTGTATACAATCATGACAGTAAAATGCAATATAGTGTAGGCACACACACACACACACACACACACACACACACACACACACACACACACACACACACACACACAAGTTGGGGAGAGAGCAGAGAGCAGCAATCACCTTAAAACATACATTTTCATAATTATGTAAAGCTATATTTTTGTTCAATAGAGGAAGTGTTAAAGTACTACATACGTCTCTCTGTTTCCTCATATATATATATATATATATATATATATATATATATGCTGGTGAAACACAAATTCCAAACAACCAGCAAGGATTCGTTATGATTTTGCTTGTATCTGTGTTTAGGTGCACCGTGCTCATTCAAATTCTGTCTGGGTCTACCTGAGTCAGTGGGTAGCTGAAGGCATTTGAGAATGGGATTAATGCTGCTGATTTATTACACATGGCTACCATAGCAACAGGCTCTGAACAGGTACAGCTCTCCCCCTCTCTCTCTGTCAGGTTTCAGCTGTATCGATGAGACGGGTCCTCTGCGTTATGTTTTGAAGTTATTTTCTTCTGGGGCTGAAGCTGATAATTCACTGCTGTATTTTTGCTTCTGACCGCAAGAATAGATGCCATTTAGGACCAGATGCAAAACCCGTGATGAACCTTGAGCTGCTCTACATCCATCTGTCACTGTGTGAAAATGACAGTGTTTTTTCTTTTTTGCCCTGTTGGCACCTCACGTGTTTTCTGTATCTGTTGATGTCCCCATGCGGTGCTGTTTCCATCAAGCCAATGCACCAGAATACTTTATTACAAATGAAAATGTCACAGAGGGAATGAAGAAGGAACAAATGAACACTGGAGGACAAACAGTAAACACACCTCTCCTCTACAGCCAGTAACACTCCTCAGTATGTACATTACAGTATATTGTATGTGTGTACATGTTTTTGCGAAAACTGAATTTACATACAAGCCTTAATGGGTATGTTTGTATAAATGAAGAAATAACCAGAAAGATATCCCTCACTCTCCTTGTAAGCAATCCACCATGGCAAAATGTCTTTATGTTTATGCATTTTGCTTCTGTATCACTTAATACACTACAATAATGAATAAACTAACAATTCAATTTGATAAACATTAATTTTTGCAAATAAAAATAATGAAAATGTTCCTATTCGGGATTTTCCTAATCAGTTATCTTACTCAAAGTTCTTAACAGGTGTGAAAATTGAAAGTAAGGCATCCAGTGATCCGATAAGCTACTGTCCGTAGAGGCAGCAGCTTGGATGGCATGTCAGGTGAGGACAAAAGAGAATCCGGTTTTAAATAAGGTATATTCTTCATACCTAGAGATATGATTTCAAACGCACACAAAAAATACCAAATTAGAAAGGGATTCTGAAATAATACAGACATGAGCACACTGTGGACACAAAGCGGCGTGTCAACATGTACTCTGTGTTGTCTTGCTGACACAACTGTATGTAAGCTACAAAATCGGCCCCTCGGCTGTGAGAAGCTCTAAAAAACAACCAGCAGTGGGAGAGGTCGGACTGACCGATTGCGATTTTGTGTCTAGAAATATGCCTGTGTCCATTTTCTTTTTTCCTCCCATATGTGGTTTCCAAAACCAGATGCAACATACGGCCGAACAACAATTCTCTCCATCCATTCAACATTACTCAATAGGCCGTATAAATAATGCCTACCACCCACAACACTCTGTTTCTCCCAGCTCACAAATCCCAGGGAGGACAGCCAAGCGGAAACGAGAGACGCAAGACATAGATCATCTGGCCTTTTTTCACTGCTGGCATTCAAGGGAAGCCGAAACTGCAGAGTGAGTCAGTGAGAGCGTAGAGCGAGCGAAGCGGTGAAAGTAAAAAGCCGAGGAAGACGTGGTTGGATGTGAGTCCCTATGCTCGCCACGCCGTGTGGCTCCGACTCTCCTGGGACCAACGCTTCTTTGAATTATGGTGCAGCCGGATTTGGTACCTGATGGAAGATGTATAGATAGGTAGAAATGAGATAACGCTGTCAGGCTTGACTAAGAAAATGACTACCATTGATGAAGAATTAATGAATGAGTTTTCCTTTTTTGAAATGCCCGTCCAGTAAACGTTGGACTGGTGCTGTGCATATATAAAACTCTACGTCCTCTTTGGCCCCTTGTTTTTGTGTCTGTGTGCATTAAAGAACATTATGTTCAGTGGAGGTGATCCTCTGGCCGTGGATTTTGTGAATGACATGTTTGTGACGCATGTGCTGTGTCATTAATCTGGGTGTAATCACTACATCTGTAGCTCCTGTGGGGGTTGCTCTCGCCTCTAATCCACATCTTTATCCCGGCATCTTTCTCATTACATCACTCTGACCATCTCTAGCGCCAACAGCTGGTCAAGGCTGTTAAACAACAAACAGTACTTGCACTGAATCAACACACACCATGTTGGCTCTACATAATTTATGAAGTCTAGGATTGTACTCCAAATGCTATTGCGCAATAAAACACTGGATAATGGGGTTTCACTTAAAGATCACTTACAAAGAAAATGAAACATGAAATGGAACAGCTTGAAGCACTTCACTCAGGCATGTAGTGTAATAACAGGAATTGCTCTATATCCATAGTCATAAAAAATGTATAGATCCAACATGTTATATAAAATCATCATCATAAGAATTGCATAAAATGAGCATTTATATAATATGCTTTAATGTCTGAATCATTAGAATGACAAACAAGTCATGAATAAATAATCGAAGATTACCAAACAATAACTAATATTTTTACAAAGATGAAAGGTATGGTTTTCTCCAACTGCGGAGAGGAGATAACACTGCATGAAAAGTGAGATTTTCGTCCCCGTAAAGGGACGAAGAAAACCACGCTCAAGGCGACATTTTGACTGAATCAGCAACCTGCTGACTCAAAACTGCAGTAAGAGACATTGCTTTAGGCTGCAAGTTGCCAACAGTCTTTACTACAACAGAAAAAAGCAAGGATTTATTTGAGTGATCTAATTAAAAGTATTAAGCAGATTTTTTCCCCTTTGTGACATTTTAAGAAAAAGTATTTAAAGACTCTTGCAGTACATTTGTAAATTATTCAATTTGGCTGGTCTCAAATGTAAGACACCACTGAAACTAATGCACCAGCTTTATTTTTCCTCCACCACCTAATTCTTACTAGACAGACCCACTAATGTACAAAATAAAACAAGGATTTTGTAATCAGGCCTCATCAATGCATTGGAAGACTTCATCAAGTGTCCACATTTGCATATCACATCCTTGCAAATGAGTATTTGCATTATTATATGTGTGCAAGTGTAATGAAGATTTGCTCCGAAGATTTGCTCCAATACATTTCTGACGCCGTCCATCAACCAATCCTGTTACGTTTAAGGCACCGCTGCTGATGGCATTTAATGATAACATGAAACAAGTCATCCATGAAATGAATTCCCCAAATAGGAATATTATTTATGTGTGGCCCTTTTGCAGAATGGATTTTTTGAAGAGGTCTGTTTTACCACATCTGAAGCAAATTATGATTAACAGCTCATCAGTGGTAACAGTTTACAGTATCCTTAAATTATCTTAGACATTAAATAACAGTTCACATTTGAGTCATATTGGATTTTGAGTCACATTCATTTTTTGTTCTATTTTCAAAGATACTATCATTTATAAATAGATTAGATGGAGGTGGATCTTGTCACATGGCTGATTACAAAACCGTAAATAAATAAGCCACCCTGCAGTGTAAATGGAGACAGTGACGTTTATCCTTTCTCTCCCTGGTCTTTCAATCAAACTATTCATATGTCAATCTTGGCTTTATTCGTTAGCGTTTATTAACATTGCCACCACTTTGACAAACCAGATTTGCACAATTGGGGGGGGGGGAGGCATTATACAAACAGCTTTAATATTCTCTGAGTTTCCCTCTGAGTGGGAATGAACGCTCACGATCTAGCAAACCAACCAGCTTGCATTCAGGTAGGAGTTTCCGTCCATCCATGTGTAGCTGTATGAAGTTAGACTTGAAGCGGAGCTGCATGAAATGAAAGAATATCCTCATCCTTGTCTGTTCAAGCATTTTATCAGCCGCTTTTTTTTCCAACGTGTGTGCGCATTACAGCAGCAAGCAGCTGGGAGCCTGTAGCTGCTCGTGAATATTTGATGGGAGAATGGATCGTCTCCTCGGCCAGTTGGAGTACAGCATGCAGACTCAATCGCACACACACACACACACACACAAGCTGGTACAGTTTCTCTGCCGTTACACAGACTAATGCCAAGAACGTACCAATGAAGATGGTATTAGAGTTCACTGCTGCTGATGAAAAGAACACCAGAAAGTGAAACCTTTACTTCATGATCTCCATTTCTGAAATCCTGGGGAGAGACACTCAAGCACACACAAGGGAAACTTCTCTTTGTCAGAGGAATAGAGAGAGTTAAAGTCTAGGATGCCTAGAAATAGAGTCGTTCAGCTGTGCCACTGTTTATACCGTTTGAGGATCATTTTTGAGTATTTATAACAAGTCTTTTTAAGGTTTGATGGTGTTGTTGAAGAGAGTGACACGTGTCTGACCACAGTGTCAAAGAAGGCGCTAGGTGTAAACCTTTGCTTACAGTTTATTGAAAGGATGCTATTAGTATGTGTGTTTGTCACAGTGAAAGCCACTTATCACTAATTAATTTGTTAAAAAACTGTACTGAAATACTAATGCAAATTTAAACATTTGAGCCCTCCTGTAAACCTTAAAAAACAATGCTATTAAATCCCTTTACATTTCTTGGAAAGGTAAATATTGACCGTTAACAGAGCCTGGTCTGCCTGCAGTCCTCAGGTAGTCCAAAACCTCATCTTATTTTTCACCTCTTCAGTTATACAGCCTGCCGCCGAGACCTCGTCAAAGCACCTCAGCAAACGTCTAAATGTATATTTCCCTGCGTACATTTATACAGCCACACAACTGAAATTTGAATTTCAGAGGCTTTTCGGCTGTGGCATTATAAACATAATGTAGTTTGGTGTGATTATAGTTGCCCTTTAATAGTAGAAATTAATACATAGAGCAAGATATGTCTGATGCAAAAAAAGGTCTAATTCCAGGTTTTTGCCGGTTCCGTTAATGGCATAAATAAGTTTCTGTAACTCTGATACATCCTTCTTCCTTTTCCATTAATCTCAATTCCTCAACTCCTTTTCAGCCCTCACATCTGGCAATTATTTTTTTCCTTCTTATCTTCATGGTATTTATCCTATTGGTATTCTTACTGCCATTAACAAATGCATTATTTTCTACTCACTCTTCTCCCGTCTATTTATCATTTCCTCCTGCTCCTCTGCCCTTTGCCAGTCTGACTGATCATCAGAGATAAACTGCTCACTGATCTGCAGGATTTGGGGGTGTGGACTCTATAATCAATATAATTCTCCCATGATATAGTACCCGAGGGAGGGGCTGGAGGGAAAGTGAGATAAGAGAAGCGTAAATGGCAACGAGGGTGTACTGATTCCTTGTGGACACTGTCCCTTTAACAGTATTTTTAGTACGTCAGATGACAATCATCACTGGTGGGGTAAAAAAGACAGGGAGGCTTTGGGGACTTATGCAGTGTCCTGGTGTGATGTGGAGCGAGGAAGAGAGAAGGCAACGCACAAACCGAGCTCCCTTGTGACACACAGCGCACTAATGTAAAGGCTTGGTGACTCAAGTTATCAGTCAGTCAGTTACGTTGTTGGTACATTTATTATAAAGTATGTGACATTTTGTTTAATAAGTCTATAAAAAATGTCAATAAATAGTTTATTTTCATATTTCATATTAACTGTGTGAACCAGTGTTATTATTATTTTAATTTGTTTTAATACACCTAGACTTAAATGTCAATCAACATGTAATTTTTCCTTTCCTCTGCGCAGATATGTAAATTTAATGATACTGGCAGTGTGTGTGATCAGGTTACTGGGTATAGATTACATGGTGACCCTGCCGATACACCTCCATGCAGGGTGCTGCTCCACACAGCTCGGGCTCCACTGCAGAGATAACCATGACGGGGAAAAACTGCTTTCCTTTCCTCAAGGGTCAACGCCAGAGGTTTGTCTCTTTTTGAAAACTAGTTTCTTAAACAAACTACTTTGCCATTTGTTTGGAACTGTTGAGTTGTTGTTGTTGTTGTTGTTGTTGTTGTTGTTGTTGTTGTCGTTGTTATCGTCTTGCATTCCCTTAGCAGCAAACTGGCCTGATGGTTATTTACGTTTGGCTTTTTGGAAGCAGGTCCAGGATTCAAAAGACTTGCAGGTCTAAAAATGTGCAGGACTTTGTGCAGTAAAACCGGAGTAATGATTCTTCAAATAAATGTAAACTGTAAGCAGAGACGATCGTAGACAAGCGTCAGGGCCTGCTGTTACACTTACGCTGTTCAATCATATCAAATACAAGCCTTCCTTATCCAGATGTAGAAGCAAGTGAATGTTATACCGTAGATAAATTACTACAAGCTTCTGGTAATTAAAGATAGGCTTTGTATCTTCATCAGGGCTATTCAATCACACCACAGAGAAGGAAGCAGCGTGACTGATCATAATCATCCATTGAAAAACCTACTGTGAATTTACTCACATGTGGTAAAGCCAGACAAAAGAAACCCTCGGGTGAAAGCCGTTTTAATATTTAAATTGTTCCAATGAGCACTTTGAATTATTTTCAGTCCTCCATACACGTTCACTGCCTTCATGCGTGCAATTCATTTTCGGAGTTATCTCTACAAGTGACACAGTACGTGATGCTTCAGTTGTGTGAGCGCAGGATTTCAGTCTAGTCTGGCGTTATGAGAGGCTGCGTGGGAGAAAGTGGATAGCGACGCTGGTAATTTCAGTTATGGCATTTTTACTGACAAGTGGGCTCAAAAGAAAAGAACATGATGGTGCCGCATCTGGTGATTGCCTGCTGTCCTATAGTGTTACATAATATTGTGAACAGACTGACACAACTCACTTGTGGAAGCTTCTATCCTCCTCCACAGCTACGTTCTGTTTGTCAATAAAAAACATTATTATTATTACAGTATAATAACATCAGAAATCTTCATGATAAACTTATATTGTTAAACAGCGGTTTGTACACTGGGCTTGTTTCTTGAACAGCAGTTAAATCTCCCACCAATTCATTGGTCTATGGTAAGGACATGAGGCCTACTTTAAATATTTTGTATCGTTAGGATCATCATTCATTTTGTCTACCAAAAACATTTCAATACCTCGTTACGAGGATGAGGGAGACATGAGTAGTCTGAGATTACTGAAAGCATTTCTGGACCATGTAAAAAAACGAGAGAATATTTCCCCAGATGGAGATGACTGTTTCCACTGTGTGTGTGTGTGTGTGTGTGCGTGCGTGCGTGCGTGTGAGTGTGTGTGCGTGCGTGCGTGTGTGTGTGTGTGCGTGCGTGTGTGTGCGTCTGCAATGGAGCCAAATCTGGCGCTTACCAAATAGATACCATAGCAAGTCTGCCTCTTACACATCACGCGTGACATAACTCTCCCACATGTCCACACACACCACTTGCTCTTCATCCCTCCCACCCTTTTCTCTCTCGCGCTTACCACACATACTGAATAGGAATTCATGCGTGTGTAGTGTAAATGTAACTATGGGCCGATGGAGAAAGGGGGATCCGTTCCCCCCAAAAATTCCTTAATTGAGAATATGAATAGTTTTCCTTTTTTTCAGATTTAAATGGTTACATGATCGTGGGATCTTACTTCAAGACTCAGTCCAGTGTCAAATATAAGTCTCTATGTGTTCATTTATCTGTTCTCGAGCCGGAAGGTGAAAATAAGGGAGCCAGCAAGTTGTTCTTATCACTTTGACAGTGGCACACGATAAGATTGCCAAGATTGTCTCTTCACATAGCATCGACTCGGTAGAAAAAAACTCTTGTGGGAGAAATGCCAGAGTAAGAAGACAAGGTGAGAAGAGACAGGTTGTCCAGACTGAACTGGAATCTTTGTGGATTGTGTCCAGCATATCGTGGATGCAAGTGGATGAAGAAATTAGTAGTTCAAGTTCAATTTCAAGTTCAATTTTATTTATATAGCACATTTAAAAACAACCTCAGTTGACCAAAGTGCTTAACAAGCTCGAGCTAGTAGAGCTGATACCGGCAAAGTCAAGGAAATTTGAACGGGAAATTTTTTGCAAATTATTGTATTCTACTGAAATGGGTTTTGTTACTCGGTGTGCTTGCATTAAGGGACAATTGACTAGTGTATTATGCTTACATATTTAGTATCTGTCAAGTGTCTCACTTTTGTGAGGGTCAAACTGCAGCCCCCCACTTGAAAGGGCAGCTTGCTAAGAAGTGTAGACTGGATTCCACTCAATGACCAAGATTCGGACTTCTTTGCTTTCTTGCTTTTTATTTTTAAAATTGTCCAAGTCAAACCAGGTGAAAAACCTTGAAATACAAACATGAATGTAAGGTCAAAGAAATATAACCCAAGAAACCATAATCAATTCACATACCCAACATCACATACTTAATTTATAATCTACTGGAAATTAACCTCAAAATAAGTAGAAAGACAACCCAAATTTAAAGTATCCCAATACTAAATTAAATACATTTTTAAAACACTATTTAATGATGATTTTAACCTTTAAACTTCACCAGATTTTAACTCCGCTGAATACACACAAATCAAGTTTTATCCAATTACTTTTAGCTTGAATACTTTTTAAAACACATTAAATATATGGACATTTGATTTTGCATTTCATGCCATAAGTAGTCAGCCACTCAAAAGCTCACCGGCTCCTTCTTCAGCCTTTGCAAGCTTTATTCCTGCAGTCTCCTCTTCCCAAGCTCTTCAATCTCGCTTTCTCACACTGCTCGCTCTTCACTGTCCTGTGAGTGAGTGACTCCAACCCCCCTGATCGCCAGATCCTCTCCACCTGGTGCATTAAAATCTCCGCCTCCAGCCTGAGAGACACACCTAAGCCTACCTCCCAGCCAGAGAGGGGCTCGGTCTGCAACTCAACTCAACACCTCCCACTCGATCTTCCCACGAGAACCGCTGGAAAGATCGCACAGTGACCTTGTGGTCAGAGATCCCCTTTTTGGCCTCCTGCCTGCTCCTCCACTGGCAGCAGAACCACCAATCGTCGAACGTCCCGATGAAGAATTGTGGACTGAACGTCCCTCCAGATGCTGGAGGCAAGATGCCTGGATACTGATGTTGCAGGTCTCACCTGAGGGATACAGGAGCTTGTCACATCTCTGACTTTCACATCCCGTACTATGCCTCTGGAGTCTGGGTTGACACTTATAACCCTCCCAAGCTTAAAGTTACCCCTCAATGCATTTTGGTCGCACAGCCAAACAATATCTCCGTCTGCAACATTCCTCTGTGTAGTGTGCCATTTACTCCTCACGAAGAGATTAGGGCCGGCAAGTTGGCTCCAGGACCTCCAGAATTTGTTGACCTGGTGCTGCATTTCCTGAAGCCTCTTATAGGGGTAGCTCGTAAACACAAATGTTTTCCAGTCACCACTCGATGATGCCCGCCCCAACAGGAGTGCATTGGGTGTGATGTACTGCACGGTGTCTTCACAGCTCTGCACCCTGGCATCAATGGGGCGCTCATTCGACAGATTAGCAGCGAGCTGAAGTGTCGTCTGGAGTTCGCTGTAACTGAGCTCTGATTCTCTCCCCAGACTCTGGAACGCCTTCTTCACAATTCGAACAGCTGCTTCAGCAGAGCCATTTCGATGAGGTGAATCAGCCGGCTGGATTTCCCAATGCCAGCTGGTTCCATTTTGAGCTGAAGTTTCCTCCAGAGCAGGCCTATCCAAACCATCCAGAAACTGATACAACTCCTCCAGAACAGGTTTGGCACCAACAAAATTGGTCCCTGGGTCGGACCAAATCTTCTTAGGATGTCCTCGAATTGCTGTGAACCTCTGATAAGCCATCAGAAAGCTTTCAGTCGACATGGTGTTGGCCAGCTCTGTGTGGATTGCTCTACTGGCCATACAGCAGAATACGACGCCCCAAACCTTCATCCGGACCCTCTTCTTCACATCATCCTTGACCAGATACGGTCCAAACAGGTCAACTGCCGTGAATTCAAATGGAGCCGCTGACCTGGTTCTCTCTTGAGGCAGATCACCCATCACTTGGCGACATCTTCTAGCTCTGGCTTTCTTGCAAATCACACAGTTTTCAATGATTTTTTGAGCAATTCTCCGTCCCTTGATGACCCATGCTCTCTTTTTCACTTTCAGTAGAGTAGCAGCTGTTCCCTCGTGACCCCTGCTGTGAGCTTCACGAACCAACAATGTTGAAACCCAGGCACTGTAAGGTAAGAGGGGAACACTAACTCGGTCTTCATTAAAAGCCTGGACCCTCCCACCACAAACTAGTAGCCCCGTTCCTTCTTCTTTGAAGACTACCAACCGGTCCGTTGTGGTTGTTGGAAAGGTCACGCCCTCTTGTGCAGCAAGAAAAAGGTCTCTTAAGGCGTCTTGGCGCTCTGTTGCAGTGATGACCCCGGCTGATGAAACTGCCTCCCACTTTGGAGTCCCCAAGATCCTGCTTTGAGCTGCAAAGCACTTAGCTGCTCTCCAGACCTGGGCAACCGCTTTAACCAGGTGAGTCAGGTTGCTGAACCGTCCTTCATCCACCAGGTTTCGGACAGCAGCACCAGCAGGTGGTCTCCGACACTCCAGGTCTGGTGGCCCTTTCTTCACCTGAGCTCTTGCGAGTACGGCAGTAAATGTTTTCTTTTGCATCTTTCCAACACTCTCTCTGGCAGTTGCGGATACGTCCTTGGCCACTCATTTGCTGGTAAACTCAGGAACTCTGGTCCTTGCTGCCATGGTGAACCTTCATCCAAATCTTTTGGACCAGCCCCACGAGTGATAATATCAGCAATGTTGAGCGTTCCAGGGATCCACCACCAATCCTGACGTTGCGTGCTGCCTTGGATTTCTCCAATCCTGTTGGCAAAGAAAGTCTGAAAGCCATAGCTCTCACGTTGAATTGCACCAAGGACTGTTTGACTGTCAACAAAGTGGTACCACTGCTTGACTTGAATCCGGCCATGTTGCTCAAAGTACTTTTTTAACCGGGCGGCGAATACTGCTCCACAAAGCTCTGACTTGACTGCTTCCCCCTTGTGGTCCAAAGGGGTCAACTTAGCTTTAGACTCCACCAGCCTCACCATGGACCCTTGGTTAAAGGCCCACCGTAGGTACAGGACGGCACCATACGCATGCTCGCTGCCTTCAGAGAAGGTGATTGCATCAGGTTCAGCCGGTGCACCTGCTGGCGTAAGGGCTCTATGAAACTTGACCTTACTCAGCTTGGCGTATTCTTCGAAAAGGCTGATGGCATCTTCTCTGAGCTTTTCTGATAGCGCAAGATCCCAAGTGTCTTTGCTGGTGCTACATTTGGGTTTGGCCTCTTGAAATGCTCTCCGAACCAAAATGGCCCCTTTCTGTTTCACAGGCGTTGTTAGGCCAATCGGGTCATATAGTCCAGAAACTTGGCTGAGTAACTCTCGTCGTGTCAATGGGTCTGGCGTCTGAGCTCTCACCTGCTCCAGTCGAAGGTCTTGGCCAAGTCTCATTTTCCTCTTCCTTCTTGAAAAGTTTATCCCAACCATTACATGAAGCTTGTCATCTTCCAGGGTGTAGCCAAGGCCAAGGGCTTTGTTGTCCTCCTCTTTGAGCTGATTCGTCAGAATTACAGTCCTTGGAGTAGCCGCCTGGTCGTTTCCAGACGACTCCCTCCTACTTTGGCCAGTGAAGACCCATGGCTTCAACTCGAACCCTCCTGCTTTGAGGATCTGCTCCACATTTCCCGTGATGACTTTAAGTTGGTCCAAGTTATCATGAGAGGTCAAGAGGTCATCGACATAGCTGTCTTCCTGCAGCACTCAACGCTCTTCCTCAAGATGGCTGAACTGAGGGAGGTTAGCAGTCTCTCTCATGGCGAGTTGAGCGATGCAGCCTGCTGGCTTGTCTCCAATGTTAACTCTCGTGACTGCATATTCAGCCAGCTCTTCTTCCTCAGAGTCACGCCACAGGAACCTATGCAAATGCACCTCTTGATCTTCCAGCCACACTGAATTGTACATTTTCTTTACATCACCTACAGCAGCAAACCCTCCCCTCCGGAATTTAAGAAGCACAGCACGGATTGAGTTAAGGACGTCTGGGCCTTTCAGCAGGAGATCATTGAGGCTCACCCCTCTGCACTTTTGACTGCTGTTCCAGACCAGTCTTACCGGAGTTGTGACGGAGTGTGGGTTGGGTGCGATGAGGTGGCTAATGTACCATACTGGGCCAGTCCATTCACGAAGTACATCTTTGGTCAACTTCATTGCAGCCCTGCGCTCGACCATCTCGTGCACTTGAGCGGCATAGGCGGCCTTCCATTCTGGCTCCCTGGCCAGTTGCCTCTCAGTCCTCAAGAATGTGGCCTCGACTGCGCTCCTGTTGCTTGGTAATGTGGCTGGATCTTCCACCCAGGGGTACTTAGTGTGCCAGTGAGGCCTCTCACTGTGGTCATCAGCTGCTACATATGTGAGCCCGCTCTTTACCACCTCCAGCTCCCTTTCTTCAGCGAGGGTCATTTCTTTGCCGCCTGGCTGACAGTTTCCGCAACGACAGCCCCCACATCTCGGAACACAACCAGCACCAATGCTTTCCCATTTCCACCAGTCGATGAAACTGGATGTAGTAGCAGCACAGCTGGATATCTGAGGTTGGGCGGAAGTTGGGGCTCGCTGGCTTTGAGGAGGATGAACGGGGACTGCGCAGGTGTGTTCTTCATACTTTGCAGCAGCAGTTCTCATAGACCTGGCAAAGTGTGTCCTCGACGTATGGGCTGATACAGTGACCTCCTCAAACAGCTCAGGATGGGTGCCAGCAACTGTCTTCCCCATTGGTCCATCCCACAGTACGAGGTCCCCCACCGTTCGGATTTTCTGTGGAGCCAGTTGACCCTCCTTGTGACTTACAAGGAGCTGGATCTCTTTTGGCCTTGTCAGGTCGCTGAGCGGGACATCTGGGAAGAACTGTTGCAGTTTTCTGGCTGACACATGTCTGTGGATATCTGCAATGCGGTTTAAGCCGTAGCAAACCAGCTGGTGGGACTTGAGAGCGCCTCTTGAGGTGCCAACCCGGATTTTCAGGAGATACCGCTTTGTTTTAACAAAGACTTTCATGCCTCCCACCCCATGAACCACAAGTGTGATATCTTCACTTCTGAGATTGAGCCGACCTGCTGCCTCATGGGTGATATAATTGGTGTCAGAAGCTAGGTCGATCAGGGTCCCAATTCTCTGCCCAGCATTGGCTGTCACCTCCAAAAGCATCATAATGACGGGCCACTCCGCTAGGCCACCCTCTGCCAGAAGACTTGAGTGACTCTTTGCGACGTGGGAGGTGCTTGTTGCTGTATTGCAGAATGCGTCCCGGCACTGTTGGGCCAATTCAGGGGAGAGCTTCCTGAATAACTCCTCCTGGGCTTCGGTGTAATCCCTCTTGTTGCCACCTCCCACTGCGCTGCCTTTGCTCCTTCTCTGGGCTGTGCTGCTCCTGGATGCTTCGGCATTGCGACACAGATAGTAGTGGTGGTCTCTCCCGTCCTCGCACTCAGGGTTTCTGCACAGAAATGAGGTTTTGCAGAGATTATCATTATCATGGACCTCCAGACATTTCCAGCAGGCTCCCAGTTTTCGCACTGCGTCCTTCTTCTCTGTGAGCTTGAGCACACGGAACTTTTTGCAGAAGTACAGCTTCTTCTTATGCTTAATGTCCCCACAGACGATACATCCTGAGAGATGGCTACCTGACTGGTTTGCAGCCCTGGTTCTGGCTTGCCTTTGCTCAGGTCGGATTTCTTTCCTTGGCAGCTCTTCGTCCCTCAATTGGTCCAGCTGTTCATAGATGTTCTCTTGACTCTTGAGGAAGGTCAGAAGACTGTCAAAGCGTTTCTCTGGAGGAGCACTGCTCCTCTCAGCTGCATAGAGAAGCCACTCTTTCTTCAGTGCATCAGGAAGCTTGCTTTCGATTGCCTTTGTCACTAGAGGATTCTTTAAAGCACCGGTGTCACCAAGGTCACTCAGGTCTTGAAGGGCTTTTTCAACAGCTTGGATGAGCTCAACAATTTTCTTGGGCTGGTGACTTTTGACAGCTGGAAGTCTCTGGAGCTCCTCAACTATTTCGATGGCAATCGCCGTTTGGTTTCCAAACCGGTTCTCCAGGACCCGAAGAATGTCATCTGCTGTGTTATAGGACATCAATCGAAGATCTGTCATTATCTTGTCATCCAAACTGTCAAGAAGCTGGAACTTTTTTACTTCTTTTGACCCAGTAGGTTCTCCTTGCCTCTGAAGGGCCTCCCAGTCTCCTCTCCAGCGATGAAAGTCTCGCCTGATGCCAGTGAACTTGGGGAGGGAGGTTGGCTTCAGTCTGATGGCTGATATTGATGTCGGGTAGCTGATAGAAGCTGCACTCACAACTCTTTCGGCGTCTTCTTTAGCTTTTGCTTCAATGAACTCTGCCTTTTTGGACATTAACTTGGGAACGATCTGCTCGAGCTCTCGTACACGCAGCTGGAAGTCTTTCTGCTCGGCAGGAGGGGCCCAACCCTTCCACTGTGTGTGCAGCTCCTTCGCCCTCTTAACCAGTCCTTCCATGTAGTCGAACATGAAGTCAAAGGCCTCTTTATTTCCACCAGGTTCAAAGAAAATCACACTCTTTACTTTCTCCTTTGCAGCCTGTAGCGCCATCATCAGTTCCTCCTCCCCGAAATTAGCCCAGAGTGTCTTTCGAATGAGGTCCTTCAGCTCTTCCAATTTCATCTCACACTCGCTTGCAGTTTTCCCAATATCGGCCTTTTGCTGCTTGCTCAACCCGGGAACTTCATCAGGATCTGCGTCCAGCTCCACTTCTGCAAGGTACTGGGCCTCCACAACGTCATTTGCTTCCATGACTTTGTTGGCCTCAGTTATGAGCCTTTTGAAATGGTCTCTGAGCTCCTCTTCAGCCATTATGGCGTGCATCCGGACAATGTTGTTGGACAGCCGGGAGAATTGTCGCTTTGCAGATGTCCTACTAGCTTTAAGCTGCTCCAGTGACTTTGAGTCAGCCATCTTCCTTTTCACCAGGATTCGGTGTGGGCGGGGTGATCTTCAGTGGTTACTAGGCCTCTGGACTTCCAGGCCTGGCCAGTTGCAGTTCAGGATACTTCGCTCCAGTCTTCGCACCAGTGGCGGTTTTTCACTGTCAAGTGTCTCACTTTTGTGAGGGTCAAACTGCAGCTTCCCACTTGAAAGGGCAGCTTGCTAAGAAGTGTAGACTGGATTCCACTCAATGACCAAGATTCGGACTTCTTTGCTTTCTTGCTTTTTATTTTTAAAATTGTCCAAGTCAAACCAGGTGAAAAACCTTGAAATACAAACATGAATGTAAGGTCAAAGAAATATAACCCAAGAAACCATAATCAATTCACATACCCAACATCACATACTTAATTTATAATCTACTGGAAATTAACCTCAAAATAAGTAGAAAGACAACCCAAATTTAAAGTATCCCAATACTAAATTAAATACATTTTAAAAACACTATTTAATGATGATTTTAACCTTTAAACTTCACCAGATTTTAACTCCGCTGAATACACACAAATCAAGTTTTATCCAATTACTTTTAGCTTGAATACTTTTTAAAACACATTCAATATATGGACATTTGATTTTGCATTTCATGCCATAAGTAGTCAGCCACTTAAAAGCTCACCAGCTCCTTCTTCAGCCTTTGCAAGCTTTATTCCTGCAGTCTCCTCTTTCCAAGCTCTTCAATCTCGCTTTCTCACACTGCTCGCTCTTCACTGTCCTGTGAGTGAGTGACTCCAACCCCCCTGATCGCCAGATCCTCTCCACCTGGTGCATTAAAATCTCCGCCTCCAGCCTGAGAGACGCACCTAAGCCTACCTCCCAGCCAGAGAGGGGCTCGGTCTGCAACTCAACTCAACAGTATCACAGTTAACATTTTCACCACGGCAAACACATTTGGGGCATTTATGGCCCCCTGCACACACACACACACTATGATACATAAATAAATGGATCAGTGTGTATTTGGAATAAGCAAATAAAGACAGAAAATAAACATTTCCTTTCCTGCTAGCCTTTGTTGAGATTTATTTACAGTAGGCCTACACACAACACATATTAGATTATGAGTGTCATGCTTCAGCACACTTGGATAAAATCGCATCATCCCTCTCTACTTCACTACGAAAGTAAATTCAGGTCGACGGTCCCTGGGAAGACGTATAGCACATCACGCTTTGAGTCTTGAGGATCGCACGTGACTCCGGAGGGGAAAAATAAATCGCACCTGGCCCCTTTAATTTCTAATTTCCGTGCGTGATATATATTGTGATCGCCTGTCAGATGCGGCGCCTGCGCAGTGGAGCGGGAGGCGGAGTGTGGATGCTGATGCCCGGTGACCTCCATCCCGCGGCGAGCGCACACACACACACACACACACACACACACACACACACACACACACACACACACACACACACACACACACACACACACACACACACACACACACACATACACAGAGAGAGAGGCAGACACGGACAGGGGGAGATTCGAGGAGCGATGGGCGAGGATAGGGGAACAGCCCATATGCTGTTGATGAAGGTACAACTCCCCTGCGCTTACCACTGGAAACATCGCGCCGCGGTTTTGACATTGTGGCCGCGTCGGGGTGAAGGATGCTCGGCTGCATGATGGGAGGGGATGAGTAGCGGGGGGATCAAATGGTACTTCGTGACATGCCACCGATGACATATGGCTTCCGCTGTGTTTCCTCGCTTCGTGTTCAGGAATGTAGGGATATTTAGACTTGGTCCGATATCGGGACACGCACGCGCTCAAGGGCACACAAGTAGGTAATAACGTGTTGTGGGTTTTTTTGTGGGGGGGTTGATTTATCTTGTATCTCCACCCTATGCGGACTAACGTGTTACCGGGTATTAGAAGGTTTCGGGCTTAATGCACGTTTCCGTTTGATCCACTACGGTAAAACACTGTAAATCCATCGGATCCACTTCACCGCCTCCGGGTTCACCGTCGCCAGCAGCACTGCGCACATGCGTTTAACCCCGCTGCTTCATATCGTAAAAAATCATAATAAATCACAGACACGCCACGATTTGCTCCATTGTTGCTTTTGTAACATCAGTATTGGCTTATTTAATACCCCCCCTACCCGGATGTGCCTGCAGTTTCTCCAGAGAGAGCGCTAGATTTCCTGTTTTCTCGTCTCGCTGCCGTACAACACGTCCCGCTTGATATTTGTCATCAGCACCAACGCTTGGTGCTATTTGGGCGATGGGTGACATCACAGGACACTGTTAGCAGCCAGAGACCAATCACTTGACGATATTTGAGGTTGGAAGGAAAAACAATGTAACCCGAGAGTTCACCTTGTGTTGTCATTCCAGTTGTGTTTTTATAGTTCGTCCATCTGGAGAGCTTCATCACGCTCCTGGGTTACACAATGACCAGTATTGCAGTGTTTCCTGAATGGGATCTCTGAGCTTTGTCCATAGAAATGATGATCGCATTCACCTAAATGGAATGTGTTTTGAAGTATGCTGTTTAAAGATGCAGATTAAGGTGTGTTAGCCGATATGATAATATGGATGTGGAGTTGTTATCTATCATAATTATGTCTTAACACGGATAAACAGCATCAACAACTCACAGACAGTAAATCAGTTCATTGGTAATATTACGTTTCCTCTGCATCCGCTATACCTTCTACTCATTTTTTATTTTGTTTAACAGACAATTGTATTGTCTCAAACAGTGTGGTTTACAGTTCCTCCTGCTCTCCTTCATCACACCTCCCTCTCGTCTTGTTCCCTGTCGTCTCACACTTCCTCTCCGTCTGTTTATCTTGCATTTAGGAAGTCTGATGTAGACGCTGAGCCAGAGGAGAGCCCAGGGAGCAGCAGCAGCAGCAGTGGGGCTGTAGATGCCCTCTCCACAGCTCCGTCACCAGCCCCCCCTCAGGCCTCCCAGGGACGGGCAGGAGAGAGAGGAGACAGCTCCTGCTCTGACTCCGACAGCCCTGTAGATTCCAGTTCCTGCGAGGAGGAGGAGGAGGAGGAGGAGGAGGAGGAGGAGGAGGAGGAGGAGGAGGACCCAACTATGTTCTCCTCCAAATTCCTTAGTGGGGCCAACCCACTCAATGCTGTGTCCTCTGCTGTGAATAAGTTTGGTTTATTTGGAGATGATGGGGATAAGAATAAGAAAGCACCTTCACAGCAGGGGGCTAAGTCTGGACAGCAGCCCGGAGCAGGGCCAAGCCTAGGCCCTCAACAGCAGCAGGGAATACAAAAACGAGGCCCTACGGAAAAGGGACAGCCACTCCCTAAAGAAGGGTCCCCTCAGCTACATGGGAATGGACAGGCTGGACCTCCAATCAAGCCTGGTGGGCAACACGTCGCTCCAAAGGCAGGAACACAGCCTGAAGGCCCGCTGAAAGAAGAGCCTCAACAAAGTCAAACTAAGGGCCCACCACAGCAAGGTTTGCCTAAACCTGGAGCTCAACAACAGCTTGGGAGGAGTGGCGCTCAATCAGGTTCTCCAAAAGCACCACAAAAGGTTCCACCTAAGGCTGAGATGCAACAACCGGGGCCTGCTAAGAATGGCGTGCAACAACATGGGTCTGCTAAGACTGGGGTGCAAAAACAGGGGCCTGCTAAGACTGGGGTGCAACAACAGGGGCCTGCTAAGACTGGCGTGCAACAACAGGGGCCTGCTAAGACTGGGGTGCAACAACAGGGGCCTGCTAAGACTGGGGTGCAACAACAGGGGCCTGCTAAGACTGGGGTGCAACAACAGGGGCCTGCTAAGACTGGGGTGCAAGTGTCGACAAAAGTTGGCTCACAAAATAGGGGCTCACAGCAGGCTCTACATGAAGTAAGACAGCAACAGCAGGGGTCAACCACAATTGGACAACAAAGCTTTAGAGATACACCCCAACAGCAGTCCTCAAAACGGCCTGAGTCACAAAAACAAGACCCAAGGGGACCCACTGCACCTGGCATGGACCGAGCAGGATCTTCAGCACCAGGACCAACCAAAGCTGGATCTCAGTCAAGAGCAGTAGTTAAGTCCCTTTGCCCAGTGTGTAAAACAACAGAACTCAACGTACACAGCAAGAACTTGCCTAACCATAAAACCTGTTCACACTGTAAAACTGAAGTGTGCAACCTGTGTGGCTTCAGCCCTCCAGACTCTGATGTAAGTAAAGACTTAAATATTTGCTTATCATTATGAAATGCTTTTTTCAAACTAAATGTTATGCCTTTAAAATGTATATTAAAGTAACTTGTGCTATCAATATGGTTCACTTTGAAGGCACATTTTAATTGTGTTGCTATCCACTGCACTCAGTGCAGTGCTAATTGTTGAAAGTGTGTTTGAATGAATTTCAAAATACTGCTTTAAATGCATTAATGTCATAATTGTCGTTTTTGTTAACAGGGACGTGAGTGGCTTTGTCTTCCCTGCCAGATACAGAGAGCTCAGGGGGCTTCTGAACAACAGGTATCCTCCACGAAGAAGCTCACACCTAACAAAGTCCCTTCTGCTCAAAACCAGACGCCATCTCCTGCTGCACCCGTCAAAAAAGAGATGTTAGCACCAGGTTCACCCAAGAAAATGCAGTCTATATCGGCTAACGTTCCAGCCAAGGCTGACGCTAGTAGAGGTCATGAGAGTCAAAAACAGGCCAGCCAAGCTTCTGTTCATAAAAAGACACCTGAGACCCAGCATACATCAGGATCTCACATACCAGATAAGACTAGTCAAAGTGGACGCAAGCAAAGCTGTAGCCAACAAGAGTCAGGAGGATTATTTGGCCTGGGTGGTGTTAAAACTGAAGCTGCAAAGACTGATGAGTCAGTAACTGGAAAGATGTTTGGTTTTGGTTCATCTATTTTCAGTTCTGCATCTACACTGATAGCTTCAGCTGTTCAGGATGAGCCTAAATCAACACCGCCTGTTTCTCCAAAAATACAGTCTGCAAAAGACAACAAACCAGCTACTGTACAAAAGTCAGCAAAAGAGGCACCACAGCAGGCAACGGCTAATCCAGCAAGACTGATAAAAGGGGACAAAGCTGCATTCCAGACTCTGAAGGCAGAAGCAGCCGCCCACAGCTCTCCTAAAGAAGGTCCATCCACTTGTCCCCTCTGTAAGATGGTGCTCAATATGGGCTCGAAGGATCCGCCCAACTACAACACCTGCACAGAATGCAAAAGCACTGTCTGCAACCAATGTGGATTCAACCCGATGCCAAATGTCAAGGAGGTAGGACACATGCAATGTTAATTAACAGCTGAATTAATGAATGATTGAAGAGGGCGAGGAAGGAAAGTTCTCAAAAAAAGAATAATTCTTACACAAATCATCATTGTTTCCTGTTGTTGAGTTCTATTTTACTTGTCAGTGTGGTTGCTTAAGACATTTTAATTACATTATTTGGAATATTACACACAAACTTCCAAACTTACATACATGAATAGCATGGCAATAATATTCCTTCGGATTCAGAATATGACATTTTTAAGATACCTGTTTTTCCCCTTAAAAAACGTACGTATACGAGTGGTATCTGTCTTTTTTTTTCTGGTCAAAGTCAAATCCACAGATGAAAGTTAAAGCCGTGGAGGCATTTTAATTCAGTATTCTCAGTGCCTCTGGTCTCGAAACAGCAAGACGGCTATGTGTCAGGAATAGACACACACACACAAATGCAACTTCACATACCTCGAGGTTCAGTTAGACTTAACACTTTATGAAGCGAAAAGATAATGTTACAGATAACAGTTTTACTAAATAGTCACATATATCATTTTAAAATAATTGATTCAAGGTTTTTTGAAACCAGTTTATCAAACCATTAATCTCATTGGAATTGTCTTGCGCGGAATACCAGACACAAGGTAAATGGATATGACCTACTGATGCTCCAAGAACTTTTTACTTTTTAATTCAACCCATTTACTAAGCTACCTGGCCAAGGACTGTTGACGGCTACTTGATCTTATGATCCTCAAATATCAAGTACTGCGGTAAATAATAGATCAGGATCAGGATCAGGATCAGGAAACATTTATTACCAAAATATGTCAAACATACAAGGAATTTGGCGGTTGGTGCGCGACAGTAGACAGTGTGACAATAGACAAGACAGCAGTGCACAAGTAATAAAATAAAGTAAAATGAAATTCTAATGCAATGGGTTTGTAGAATAAGGCTATGGGTTAGTATAAAACAAGGGAATAAAGTTAAAGTTAAACATTTTAAATATTAAAAAAGTTAGAAAAATATTAAGCATAAAGTGCACTTGTTACTATGTAACAAGTATTATAACTGTATTACAGGGTTCTTTTTGTGTGTAAGAGCTCTGCCCTTAATAGAATCCTCAGCTTCTAGATTCTCCATATCCTTTTAGGTTTCAAATCTGCCCATGTATAATTTGTTTGTTTGTTGTGTGTTTTTAAGGAAAAAGAGTGGCTCTGTCTAAACTGCCAGGTGAAACGAGCTGCCAGCGGAATTGAACCTCAGAAAGATGCATTATTGGTCAATTCCTCATTTAAAAAAACTACTCAAGCACAGCCTGCACTAAAAAAGACATCTGCACCGGGCTCTCCTTGGAGGGAAATATCTACACCTACTGCTCAATCAGTCAAGACTGACACTGCGAAAGTACCAGACAGTTATAAACAGGCTACCCAATCTCCCGGTCAGAAAACACCTCAGGAGAGCCGGATAACAGCTCCTCAGACACAACCAGACCAGACAGGCCAAACTTCACAGAAACAGAGGACTATCACAGCAGTCACACAGCAAGAGTCTGGAACGTTTTTTGGCTTTCGTGGCCCTAAAACTCAGGTCGATGCTGCAAAGCCTGCCGTGACCGGGAAAATGTTTGGTTTTGGTTCCTCCATCTTCAGTTCCGCGTCTACTCTGATAAGCTCAGCTGTTCAGGATGAGTCAAAAACTCCACCACCACTTTCTCCAAAAATGAATGCTGCAAAGGACTCTAAATACCACACTGCCAAGGAGGGGAAACCAGAACAACCCCAGCAAGCCAAGCATTCTCCATCAGTACAGCCTAAAGTGGACAAACTTCAATCAGAGCAGCCAAAGAAAGCATCGTCTTCCCCAGTTGATTCAAAGGGAGTCCAATCTACCTGTCCTCTATGTAAAGCCGGACTCAATGTGGGCTCTACAGATCCTCCCAACTACAACACCTGTACAGAGTGCAAAAGCATTGCCTGTAACCAATGTGGTTTTAATCCCATGACAAATGTTAAAGAGGTAAGATAAGAGCATTGCAGATTACAGAAAAGTTGTTGTGTTTATTTTTACTGTGATTCATATGTTGTTGGAATTAAAGTAGAAGTAAAATACTTTGAACTGTACAAAAAACAGATCTAAATTTCATTGTTTGACTATTGTCCAAATAGGCCAAGGAGTGGTTATGTCTCAACTGCCAGATGCAGAGAGCACTGGGAGCATCTGAGCCTCCAGGAACTCCCATGATAAAGCGACTGGCCTCACCAAATAAACTCCCTGAACATCTCAATGCCACGAACAAAGACATTCAAACAACTACAGAGTCAAAGAAGACCTCTGCACCAGGCTCCCCTCAGAGGAAACCACCACCAGCAGGGCCGCCAGCAAAGTCTGAAGTCATAAAGGGACCAGAAAGTCAGAAACAGGTCAGCCCAGCTGCTGGTCAGAGAATTCCAATGCAGGACTGTGCGACAGCTCCTCAGAAACCACAGGACCTGCCAAGTCAAACCGGACATAAACAGACTAACACTGCCTCAACTACACAGGAGGTATCCGAAGGGATCTTTGGATTTGGCGGTCAGAAACCTGAACCTGACAGCGCAAGGCCAGCGGAATCATTAGGTGGAAAAGTGTTTGGCTTTGGTTCCTCCATCTTTAGTTCTGCCTCCACTTTGATAACCAAGATGCAAGATGATTCCAAAACAACCCCACCAGTGTCAGCCAAGATTCCTGATGCAAAGGCAACCAAATATCAGCTCGCTGAGAAACAAGGGGAAGGGAAACTAAAGCCCATGACTTCTCCATCTCCTCAAGCCAAAGTAGAAAAAGCTTCATCAAAGCCTACAAAGGATGCAGCTGTTTCCCCAGTTGTTCCCAAGACAGGCCAACCTACCTGTCCACTCTGTAAGGTTGAACTCAACTTTGGCTCTAAGGAACCTACCAACTACAACAAGTGCACTGAATGCAAGAAGAATGTCTGTAACCAGTGCGGATTTAATCCAAGGCCAAATGAATCGGAGGTAATAGCAGAAAAAATGACAAAAATTGAATATGAATATACATTAAAACCAAAAATGATGGCTAAAAATAACAAAATGGCTGCCCCTAGTTGAACACCAGAATCTATAAAGAGCACATCTTGACATAGTAGAATGTTTGCATGCTGGTGTTAAAAATCATATTTTTATTCAAATTCTAATGTTGTATTTCTTTTTTGGCAGATAAAAGAATGGTTATGCCTGAACTGTCAGATGCAGAGAGCTCTTAGCTCATCTGAACTCGCAGGTCCTCCTTTGAAACTTAACAATTCAGCTGATAAAATGTCTCCATCGACTATGCATCAGAAGATAACAGCTCCCACTCAAGTGGGACCTCCAAAGAAGGAGTTATCAAAATCTAATGCACCTTCAAAGATGGAGACTCCACTGGCTGATGTACAAAAGAAGGGGAGTCTGACACCAGGTTCTCCTCAGAAGAAGCAGGCAACCAAGACTGCCGAAGGACCAGAAAGAGAAACGCAGGCTAGCCCCGCTCCAGGCCAGAAAACTCCTGTAGATATTGGGAGGCCACCAGAACCTGAGGCCTCAAAAGCCACAGAGTCAGTGAGTGGGAAGATGTTTGAATTTGGTTCTTCCATTTTAAGCTCAGCATCAACTTTGATTTCATCCACTGTTCTGGACGAATCACGTACGACGCCGCCAAGCTCTCGTAAGATGTCTGCACCAGTCTCACCCAACAGGTCTGCTGCACCCAATGTTTCTCAAAAAACTACACAGCCAGTTTCCCCCAAAATGTCCCACGCAGGAGAGTCGGAAATACTAGAGAAGAAAACTCCACTACAGCTACTAAAGGCAGCATCAATCTCAAGAACGAATCTTAATGAAAGCCAGGCCACCTGTCCACTCTGTAAGGTTGAGATGAACATCAGCTCCAAGGACCTTCCAAACTACAACACCTGCACTGAGTGCAAGACCACTGTTTGTACCCAATGTGGATTCAACCCAATGCCCATAGGCAAGGTAAGAGAATAAACAATGCATTATTTCTTAAAAACATGTAAAATAATATGTGATGTGTTTTTGTATTTGCGATACTCAATTCCAAAGCGGCATATAACTGGTTTACTGTTTTTTCAGGCACACGAGTGGCTATGTCTCAACTGTCAGATGAAAAGAGCAATTGGAGCATCTGAACCCCGAGGACCTCTCACTTTGAAGTCTCAGACATCTACTTCACCAGCTGCAGTCCAGTTGAATGATTCTCCCAAACCAACCACACCTCAAAAGAAGGAAAGTACAGGCCCCGCTGTACTGAAGAAGGAGTCTTCAGAACCTGCCTCTCCCCAGAGAAAACCGTCACCATCTGTGCAGTCAGAGAAACCTGAAGCTGCTTCTGTACCATTGAAACAGACCAGCCCGGCGCGCAATCACAAAACACCACAGGAAATACAGAAGGCCGTTCTGAAAAAGCCACCAGATCAGGAAAAGCCTGCAGAGTCAGTAATAAATAGGCAGACTAAACTTCAGCAGAGTGATGCCTCAGCAGCGACACAGCAGCAAGCAGGAAGTTTCTTTGGTTTTGCTAGTGGGAAAACTCATCCCGAACCTGGCAAGCAGGCAGAGTCAGCAACTGGGAAAATGTTTGGCTTTGGCTCTTCAATCTTCAGCTCTGCATCTACATTGATGACCTCAGCTGTTACTACTCCTCCAGTGTCTCCCGAGATGTCTCCTGCTAAGAAGATCCGGTCCCACAGTGCCTACAAGCCTGAGCAGCAGAATACAGCAGGGTCATCCGAGAAGACCAAGACACCCCCAACAGGACAGGCCAAACTGAGCAAAGCCCCATCAGAGCCTCCAAAGGCCACAGTGGAGTCACAAGTAGCTGTCAAACCAGGCCAATCTACCTGTCCACTCTGTAAGGTGGATCTGAACATACTTTCCAACGAATCACCCAACTACAATACCTGCACTGAATGCAAGAACCTTGTCTGTAACCAGTGTGGATTTAATCCTATGCCAAATGAAACAGCGGTAAGACGAAAGAAAATCAATATATGTATCATGCAATTTTATTGTTGAAAGACTTAAAATATTTGAAAACATCCCTTGCTCTATATGTACTTCTTCTCAAATCATGCATGTCTTCGCTTAAAACTTCCATCTACTTTGTAACTAGATTTACAGGTGCTGAAATATTACATAACATAATTATACGCAGATTCATTTATAATTAATTTACCATTTTTCCATGGTTTTCTAGGTAAAGGAGTGGCTGTGTCTGACCTGCCAGATGCAGCGTGCTCTAGGCTCCACACAGCTCCAAGGAGTTACTTCTGCCAACACCCAGATACCTCCAAAACCCCAGAGGAGAGAATTCATCAGCCTGGCTGAACCTGAAAAGAACAAATCACCTCAGAGGACACTGTCTGTTGCAACACAGCCGTCTACAGTGGAAGCTGACCACAAGCCAGAAGGTCAGAAACAGCCAAGCCCAGTTCCTTCTCAGAAGTTGCCGCAGGAGCCTCAGAAAATATCAAGTCCTAATAAATCATCAGACCAGACAAGGCAAACTGAACGTGAGCAGAGTAACGCCACAGCAGCGTCACAGCAAGATACAAAAGGCTTCTTCGGTTTTGGTGGTGGAAAAACTCAACCTGCTGCAATGCCAACAAGGTCTGCAACTGGGAAAATGTTAGGCTTTGGTTCTTCCATTTTCAGTTCTGCTGTTCAGGACCAGCCTAAGATCACTCCACCAGTTTCTCCCAAGATGTCCCCAGCAAAAGGGATTAAATCCCCTTATCTCCAGAGGAAAGAACAACAGACAAAGCATGAACAATCCCCTCAGACCAAGACACCACCAACAACACAGACTAAAGTGGACAAAGCCTCATTCCAGCTTCCAAAGGATGGTGCAACCTCTAATGCCATTAACAAAACAAGCCATTCTACCTGTCCACTCTGTAAGCTTGAACTCAACATGGGGTCCAAGGATCCACCCAACTACAATACCTGCACTGAATGCAAGAATACTGTCTGTAACCAGTGTGGATTTAACCCCATGCCAAATGTTTCAGAAGTAAGTGAGATTTTCTTAAGATGTTTATATTACTCATATTTATTCTGTATTATATCTACATTTTACTTCAGTTTAATTTGAAATTCAAAATAAATAAAGGCGCTCTAAAAACATCATGTATGTGGTGTGCCTAATATAGAATCTCGTAAAGTGCGCTGTACTATGATGTTATTGTACAAATCATTTCATGTTTAAGATTCTCACTGAAAATTATGTGGTTCTCCCCGTAGATGAAGAATTTGTTGTGTCTGACTTGTCAGATGCAAAGAGCTCTGCTGGCAGCTGAATCTGTAGAGCCTCCATTGATGAAACCTCAGGCATCACCAAACAAAGTGTCAACACCTCTTGCTGCCCAGAAAGAGGCCACTACCAATAAAAATGATATTTCAAAGGACCATCCAATAACAACTGAACTACAGAATAAAGAAGAAAATAAACCTTCAGTTCAAATGGATGTCACCAAAATGCCAACCACTGCCGCGTTACCTGCAAAAGAGACCCCAGATACTGTTTCATCTCTCACAGAGAAAAAGACTACAGCACCTACCAAGGAGGTTCCAACCTCTTTTACACCCATCGAAGAGCTGACAGCTGTAGTATCAGACCTCAATAAATCATTGCCTGCTCAACTCCCTCCTCTAAGTGCAGATACTGTAACTTGTTCCCCAAAGAAAAAGGATATCATTTCACAGAGTTCGCCCTCGCGTATCAAACTATCAGAGAAGAAAGCTGAAATAGTCCAGAAATCAGCTGATCAACCGGTCACATTCTCTGATGATGTACAGCCCCCAAAAGCCCCAAATGGAGAATCGACCCCTGTTGAAATGTCCTTTGCGAAATCTGCTCTGCCAGCAGCCCAGGCAACAAATCAAAAAACAGGTTTATTCAGCATTGGCGGTCCTCAATCACAGCATGCTGAATCAAAAACAACTGAAGCGATGACTGGAAAGATGATGGAATTTGACTCATCTCTCTTCAGCTCAGCATCTACCTTGATAACATCTGCAAATAAGGAGGAGTCTCGCACAACACCACCAAGTTCCCGCAAAATGTCTGCCCCAGCTAAGGTCGCTGGCAAGATGGCAACATCACAAATTTCTCCAAAGTCTAGTTCCCCGAGGCTGACCTCAGAAAAAGAAGCCAAACTGCCCCCTGCTCAGAAACCACATCCGGATATCATTTCAGACCAAAGTCAGGAGGCCAAGGTTCCTCTATCAATACAATCCCGAGTTAACAAAGATCCATTAGAGCCATCAAAACCAGAAGTCCCCCAAGGGGCTCCCAAAGTGGAGCAGTCTAGCTGTCCACTTTGTAAAGCAAAACTTAATGTGGGCTCCAAAGAGCTTCCCAACTACAACACCTGCTCTGAATGCAAGACCGTTGTCTGCAACAAATGCGGATTTAGCCCTATGCCACATTTAGAAAAGGTAATAAATGTTTTTTTAACTTTCAGCATAAGTGGTCACTAGACATTTGTTATGATCCATCTTTATACATTGGGAATGGTAGTAGTCACATGTTTCATTTTTGGTTTCGTCTGGAAGAAAAAAAAGTATTGTAGAAGTTTTAATTAAAAATGAACATGTTCCCATGTGCTTTAATTAATTTAATGTAACATGTTCCTTGCTTCTTTCTTCCAGTGATTGAGTTTTGAGTGATTGTCAATAACAAATGCAAAAAATATTACCCATGTTCTGTGTTTGTTTTTTCAGGGGAAGGAATGGCTTTGTCTCAACTGCCAGATGCAGAGAGCACTTGGAGCTTCTGAACCTCTTGGCCTTCCCATGATAAAACCTAAATCGTCGCAAAGCAAAGAGGCTGCCGCCATACAGAAGAAAGAGACCCCAATATCAACTTCTCAGGAAGACATCCATCAACCAGCCGCACCCAAAAGTGTGCTTGTTAAAGTGGAAACAACCAGGGATACTGAATCCCCAGTGCTTTGTCCACCACTGAAGGAAGTTATTCCCCAAAGAAAAAGTACAGATGTTTCATTGCCTGACAAAACTGTCCTATCCACTACCACAGAAAACAATGTATTACCAGCCTCACAAAAGCCTTCGGAAGACGCATATAAAGGACAACCTGGTACATCCCAGCAACAACCTACCCAATCTGTAACATCTACTCCTCCACCAGATAAAGAAGCAAAAAATCGATCCCTACAACAGTCTCCAAAGGCTATGACCACTATCGCTAAATCTGCTGCCCCGCCGGATCGACATGTGGAAGAGCAAACTCCAAAACAACCTTCAAAAACTGTGACTTCAATCGCTAAGTCTGGTCCTCCTTCAGATTCAGAAGTGGAAAAACGGCATCCACAACAGCCTCCAGAAACTGTGATTTCTGCTCCTACAGCCGATCAAGAGGCAGAAATGCCTTCCCTAAAAGAGCCTTCAAAGGCCTTGACCACTATCGCTAAATCTACTGCCCCGCCAGATCAACACGTGGAAGAGCAAACTCCCAAACAGTCTGCTCCTCCTCCAGATTCAGAGATGGAAAAACTGCATCCACAACAGCCTCTAGAAACTGTGATTTTTGATCCATCAGATCAAGAGGGAGAAAAGCCATCCCTAAAACAGCCTCCAAAAGCTATGACGACTATTACTGCTGTCCCACCAGATCAACATGCAGGAGAGCCAACTCCAAAACAGCCTTCAAAAACTGTCACTTCAGTCACTAAGTCTGCCTCTCCTATAGATCCAGAGGCGGAAAAGCTGCAACTACGACAGCCTTCGGAAACTGTGATTTCTGCTACTCCACCATATCAACATGCACCACAAAGAGATTCTGTGCAAGATATCCAGATCCATTCAGGTACTGAACAAGGGCAAGGACAAAGCAAGGTTGTGGCTGGCCAGCAGAAACCTGTTGAAAAATCCCAGATTTCACAAACTCTGAAGCCAGTAGTTAGGCCAGGTCTTGCAAAAGAAGAAGTTGGAAAGACATCACAACAGCCTTCAAAATCTGCAATTGTCTCTGAAAAATCTGCACCTCCACCAGCTCATCCTGCTAAACAGGGGTCAGGAGGATTTTTGGGCTTTGGTGGTCCTAAAACCCAACCTGCTGCTGCAAAGCCTGCTGAGTTTGTGACTGGGAAGATGTTTGGCTTTGGTTCATCTTTCCTAAGCTCTGCATCTACCATGATTACGTCAGCTGTTCAGGATGAACCTAAGACTACACCACCAACTCCACGCAAGATGTCTACTACAGCCAATGAATCACCTAGAACTACACCGGTAGCCTCCCCTAAACTTTTACCTGCAAAGGACATCAAGCCTACCGCTGTCAAGAAAACTGAAGAGAAGCAACCAGAGAAACGAATGCAGGACAAAACTCCTTCAAACCTACAAGCCAAAGTTGACAAAGGTCTACCAGAGGCCTCCAAGGTACAAACAGACATCAAAGGTGCCTCAAAAGCAGTTCCAACCATCTGTCCGCTTTGTAAGGTCAACCTCAACGTGGGCTCGAAAGATCCTCCCAACTACAACAATTGCACAGCATGCAAGACGGATTTCTGCAATCAATGTGGATTTAATACAATGGTAATTGTGGCAGAGGTAAGTCAGTTCCTACAAGTCTTTGCCACTATAAAATATAATTCTTTGATATACCATGTTTTTTTAACAAACACTGTTTGCACCATCTAGCAGGTGTATTATTTCTATCCTCGGTATCGTAAATGCCAACCAACATAACTTAGGGATCAACGGATCTCATCTGTATAATACGCATGATTTTAGGTGATATGAATTAAAGATCCGTGAATGAACGCAGAACATTAAGGGGCTTGAATACCCTATGTACTTTTTTCAGTGACGAAATTACTTAAAATGTTTCACTTGGTTAGTAAAAACCCTTGCTTGTTTTTTAAATTATGATGAATACCTTTTATGCCCTTTTTTTCAGGTGAAAGAATGGATTTGTCGGAACTGTCAGATGCAGAGAGCCCTAGGCGCATCTGAGCCCACTGGAAGTCCTGCAGTGAAACCACAGACCTCCCCATGCAAGGTTCCTGGTTCTGAACTGAAGGAAATGCCAACATTTGTCCAGCAGGACAAGTCTATAGGATCTACAGCAGTCACAAAAGAGGTCACTCATGCAACTACGCAGAAAAAAGTAACCCCAAAAGTTGAGGCTCCAGTGCTGATTGCAGTCAAACAAGCTGAGACACCACACAGAGATTCTGTACAAGAGACGCAGATTCTTTCCAGGACTGAACTAAGACAAAGGCAGGGCGAGGTTGTGCGTGACCAGCAGAAACCTATCGGAAAATCCCCTCAAGTCCAGCTTTCACAAACTCCAAAGCCAGAAGTTAGGCCAGGTCTTGCAAAGGAAGAAATTGTAAAAACACCACAACAGCCTTCAAAATCTGCTACCTTTTCTGAAAAATCTGCACCTCCACCAGTTCAACCTGCTAAACAGGAATTAGGAAGCTTATTTAGCTTCGGTGGTCCTAAAGCACAACCTGCTGCTGCAAAGCCTGCTGAGTCCGTGACTGGGAAGATGTTTGCCTTTGGCTCGTCTATTTTCAGCTCTACATCTTCATTGATAACCACAGTTGTTCCCGTGGAATCTAAAACTACACCACCAACTCCACGTAAGATGTCCACTACATCCATTGTCTCTCCTAAAGCTAAACCACCAACTCCACGTAAGATGTCCACTACATCCAGTGTCTTTCCTAAAGCTACACCACTAACTCCACTTAGGATGTCCACGACATCCAGTGTCTCTCCTAAAGCTACACCACCAACTCCACCTAGGATGTCCACTACACCCAGTGTCTCTCCTAAAGCTACACCACTAACTCCACTTAGGATGTCCACGACATCCAGTGTCTCTCCTAAAGCTACACCACCAACTCCACCTAGGATGTCCACTACACCCAGTGTCTCTCCTAAAGCTACAACTCCAGTTTCCAATATTTCAGCTGCGAATGACTCTGAGCCACCTAAACAGACCAAGCCTGCACCATCAGCAGAGGCCAAAGTAGAGAAAGCTCCAGCAATGCCTCAAAAATCTATCCAAGCGACCCAAGTTGCTCCTACGGCACTTCAGTCAACCTGTCCATTATGTAAGGTCGACCTCAACAATGGCACCACAGATGCCCCCAATTACTCAACATGCACCGAATGCAAGAACACGGTCTGCAACCTTTGTGGATTCAACCCTATGCCACATACAGGGGCGGTAAGTGCAAGTGCAATTTATTTTATTTCACATTTCATTTCTTATAATATAATGTTTTCTTTAGGTATGGTCCTTGCTGTTTAATGTTCCTTATTTCTAGTCAAGGACACATTGGTTTTGGCTGGGTTATCCAGGCAATTCCATGGATTATTATTACTTTCTTTCATTTTTCTCTGTGGTATAAGAGTGTAAGTAGTGGACACTTGGTAGATTGTCTATCATACAGCTTAATTTACATCGAAAGTGTGGTACACAATAGGCCAACCTTTGGTCAATTGTTTATTATTGGAATAACAAATTACTATGTCAAAGCATAAAACCTATAAGTTGACACAGCTTGATATAATTTATTATTGCTTAAGATTGCTGCAAATGTATAAAAGTGATTGAGGGTTGTGCAACAGCATTAGTGAGAAGGGATCTGCTCCTACAGCTGCGAGGAAATCGCAAGCCTCTGGAAGAGATCTGAGTTGATAAAGCCCTGTGAAATACCAATAAGTAGAGGTGAAACAGGTTAACTTTAACACAACCCTGTGCAATACATTAGCGCTGCAGACATTTCTTTTCAGGCCATCTGCTCACTCTGTGGCGCCATTTGATTCTTCCATTTGTTTTGCGTGGGTGGCAGTCGCCCAAGCGTGTCTGTGCTTTTTAACGTATCCACACATCCGTTTAATTGTTGAATGCAAGATTGTGTACCTGTTTACTGCAGTGCAGGGCTATGTTCCCCTTTGCAAACTATGCAACTGCATTTCAATAACTGGCTATATTATGTTAGTCGTTTTACTGGAGGCTTTATGCATTTTGATGGTAATACTTTCATTACATTACATTACAGGTCATTTAGCAGACGCTTTTATCCAAAGCGACTTACATTACACTTTAAACCCATGGCTTTTTCACATTTTTGCCCGGGGAGCAATTAGGGGTTAGGTGTCTTGCTCAGGAACACTTCGACATGGAACATGGGGCAGCGTAGAATCGAACCACCCACCCCTGTGCTTCCCAGCACACCTTCTCTAACCCCTGCGCCACGACGACCCAGTGTCGATTCATAATGTGAAATCCTAGTAACGTTGGTTACATTAAATCTGAGAAATATGTAGTTAACTATTCATGCTTTTTGGTATTTTATTTGATGTTGGGCAATAGGTTATTTCCACTTTCTGTGAACTGTTACAATTTGAGACTGAGGATTTTATATGCGCTCAGTAAACCACAAAACTAATATCGAGGGATCTAGTGGCTGTAAGCATTTGTTTCACTTTCTCTTTCTCTTTCATTTTACAGTTTGTTGGGGACAGATTACCACATGCTCAGCCAAAATGTCACATTACTGTGAAGAAAACAAATACAAATAGAAACAGAGGACATGTTCTCATGTAATTTACATCTGACACGTTTGTCGCTGACACTAGAGAGGGAGGAAGAGCCTATGGTAAGCTGTTAAACGGGGGTAGGGACAAGCATGGACGACTGCTAGTGTGTATACAAAATCAATGAATTCCTCTTACAATAATAGCCATGGAATAAATAAATAGCTTGGCCATGAAACCACTGGACAGGATGAGCAGCAATACATTTTACTTGAAAGACAGACATGTCACTTTTTAAAATCTAAAATGTACAGTATGTGTAAGGTTTGAGAAATAAGAAAAGGCCACTTTGGCCAAAGTGAGTGCTCGCAGCGAGTTTATCCATTTTTCCTTTTCTGCTTCAGCTGATGCCATCAAAAGCCTGCGAGTGACTGTTGGCTCATAAGTAGGACACACGTGGGTCGTGCTTTGCCAGCTAGAGCTTTGTGTATTCTAGGCAGCATGAATGATGTTTTCTCAGCAATTTTCTGTAATGTTAACATGAAGCTATATCTTTCACCTAAAATGTATTTAGATGTCCTATTACAAAACAATGTGTACCTTATAAGTTGTTTAAAGTAATCAGTCATTATTAGATCCATTTAAGGGCTGACACATGTTTTGTAAAGCTTCCATGAGAGACTGCCACAAGACTTTTGTCTCCATGGTAAAGTGAAGACACTCCCTGCTGCGCCCAGTCATGGTTTTAAAAATATCCACTATCTGGAGAGACCAAACATTGCCTACCTGCTGCATCCCTTGCTTTTTTCACAACCTCTTTGCAATGAGGCAAGCTAATTGAGTCAAACCTGATGTTGCATTGGTGGGAACATAGTTTTTTTAGCTTATTGTTTTCCAGTATAAATTGTTGTGTTAGTCTCTTTCATATTTGATATTTGAATACATGCTGTGGCTTTCTGTCAGAGGGAAGGAAAAAGACCTCACCCAAGACATTCCTAATTTACCTCCTACTGGGATAGCCTTCTATGTATGCCACACCCTCTCATTCCCTCTTTTACCCAAGTCTTTACGCATTGCATCCTGTCATGAAGGTTGCTGAAGGTTCATTTGTTATATTGGAGAAAGCTGACCGTGCATATCCTTGTCTTCAGAATGAAGCACTCTGCTTATTACGGATTAGTAGGTCAACGTTCTCTATTATCAGGGGGTTTGATTTATGAGCTCTACTACGCAGGGGTCTTTTAAAGCCAAGTATATTAGCTAGCTACAGCTTTTGCCAATGGCATCTGCGAGAAAATCAATAAGGAACTAACAAGCTCCAGAATCAACATCAGAAAAGCACTGAAGAGAGGCTTGGAAACACTGTGTAGTCCACAGTTCATAGGACGTTCCTTCAGTCTCGCCAATAAAAAAAGTAAATTTCACGACAGTTGATACCAAGTCTTTCCTGTTAAGAGCAGTTTGATAGTTATTTGGGTCATTTAAATTGTTGCTAATAGTAAACTAGATGCATTTTACTCTCTCAGATATCATAATGCATAGCGATATATGTATTTGTACTTAAATGTATGTAGAAAATAATGTGCAATTTTATTGAAAGTGCAAAAGGTGAAGGTATCATACAATTTTGAGGGTAATCTGTGCCCAGAATGAATGGGCTTCTTCCCCAAGGTTTTGCATTGATATCTTGCTATACATTTAAGTGGACATTTCTTTCTACTGCTGAACAGTAATCCTAATGCAGCCCGCCTTTGTGTCAAGAGCATAATTTACCAACTAATGTCATTGTGGAGGTTTGGTAATCCAGCTCAGGCTAATCGGAGAGAGCAGCCTCTCCCACAGCTCTCTGCTTAGGGCTCCTGCTCTTTACTCATAAAACAGATTTAATTAGACAAAAGGATGATGGCGACTTCCCAAACCCTGTGGCTTTGATGCATGGCTTTGAGACTGTGTTACTGAGAGACTGTGACTGCCGCTGGAGGGGAATATGATGGGATTGGGTATTTTTGTTTATGGAAATGTTTTCTTATTTTTTTATTGTAGGCTGGTGTACATAATTACTAAAGTTCAAGATTAAGGTTAAATAAATTATCATATGCAAGGTTGGTGCAGTAATGGTGTGTAAATGGCATTCATTTGGTGTATAATGCATTATTCTGTGATTGCTCTTTCTATCTGTTCTGTCTGTTACTATGCTGAGATCTACTCATGTGCAATACCGTGGAGATCACGTGGAGATGCGGGAGGGGCGGAGGCACATTTAGATTGCATGAGGGGGAGAATACAGTACACCACCAGAGAGGCTTTCGATCACTGTCTCTGGGTAGCTCTTTCAAGTCACAAGGGAGCAAAGGTAGAGTGTGGAGTAGGCCAACCTGTTATGCAAATATGGGTTTTGACCACCCTACTTCTTAACAAGTAAAAAGACATTTAAAGAAAAGGTTAATAATACATTTTTGAAATAAGAATGATCATTTCTTCATTTTTTAAAAGGGTGGAGTTGCATTTATTTCCTTGGCAAATATGGCATCGGTTTAAAAATATGAGCTGCTTCTCATAAGGCCATGGTGGTGGGTCTATGAGATTATGATGATCACATCAATGGCCTAAAGCCAAGCAGCTAATATGCCATCATAATGTTTGCATATGAGATTATGATGATCAAATTAATCATTTATTGTATTTATCATGAAGGACCTGAACAGTGACTTGATTTATCTCTGTGTGCAACAGAGTACATTCCTTGTAAATTGTGCTTACATGCTGCTAGAGTGATACAGGAGAGGGGTGTATAGATATTATGTCTTTGACAGATGCTTACATTAGCATAGATAACTCTGATCTTTGATCAACTGTATACTGGTTCAAAGCTATTTGGTTCAAAAGCTATTTAAAATGTAGATGAACTACACAACACTCAACAACTATTGTACATTTTTGCAAATAATAATGACTTAACCATTAATAACCATGTGAACCCATGTAGCGATTAGGGTTAAGTTTAATAAGAAACATTAGTGATGCTGAGCTCGCGTCAGATCAGATGCAATTGAGGTTTCAATGGTTAACAATATTAGGATCATCATGCACTATGCTGGTCTGTTTGTTACTGTTTGGCACTAATACTGAATCACAACTGTCTGGATAAAAGCATGTCAGTATCAATCAATATGGATGCATTTGTATCAAGTTAAATAGATAAAGTCAAACCTTGACAACTGTAATCATGTTTGCTGTGAACATTCCTTAGTGAGTGAAGGCATCATACAGCAGCTATCGTGCCCTTCATGTTACGTTGCTGTTACCCTCTGTTCTAGGGTAGAATATTATGCTTTATATTTCCAGCCATACTCTCTGTATTGAATTATAATATGTTATAACCTAAGTAGGACAGAAAATACAGATTACTTCAGGTGATAATATTTTTTAACATTGATGTTTAAATATTTCCTCCAACCTCGTCTTTCTATAATTATATATATATATATATATATATATATATATATATATATATATATATATATATATATATATCCAAAACAATTGGGAGGAGGTCTAAAACTGGGTATTATAGAGGGTGGATAATATCGCTTATTCAAATGGACTACTCATTTACATCATTGCAGTCTGGACAAACCGTGTTTGCCCGATAATCCTCCTTTTTATAGATTGCATTTCCATTACTATGCACAAATGGGAATTGTGGTTCCATTATTAAGATGGATTTAATGTTTTTGGTATGAGTTAACCTGCACCTACGTCTACTTTAAACCGGATTTCATAAGAAGTTTGCATGCTTTTTCGCATCACCTGAATATATAACTAAATGTATTCTATGTTGAATGTGGTATACCAGTGGTCAACAACTAACTAATTACAAGTGTTTTTATATAAATCTGGTGTGTTTCCTGATCACTTGTTGTGTTTTTGGTTACAGAAGGAATGGCTGTGCCTGAACTGCCAGACTCGGAGGGCTTTGTCTGGAGAGCTGGGAGATTCAGGAAGAATACCACAGGTTACACCTGTATTTGCCAAGCCAAGCGCCCTGTCCACACCTGCAACTGCAGAGGCAGAACCCAAAACTTCCCCTGCAAAGGCAGAGCTGACATCTGTGGTGACAAAATCACAGCCCACCCCTGACTCCATCAAGTCGATGCCAACAGCTCCAACCCTAAAGCCAAAGATGGAACCTATGTCTGTCGAAAAGGAAACCACGGCTACAGCAGCTTCCGAACATGTGAAGATCCAGCCCACACACATAGCCATAAAGGAAACGGTTTCACCTGTTTTAGAAGAAAAACAGCCATTGGCAGCATTCACAGCAGAAGTCATGCCACCCGCTAAGGACGCAGCAACACCAAAGGCTGAAGTACCAAACACAGATCATAACAGGACTGTAACAGTGGAAGACAGAGAAGAGTCAGTGAAAGTGAAATTCATAGAACCACAATATCCCAATGCTGAAGAGTCTAAAGTTGACTTTTCAAAAGACAAGTTGGAAGCAGATGTTGCTTCAGCTTCCCCCCTACCTGCAACTGAAGCTACAGCTGTACCTACTTTCCATTTTGCTGCAGAGGTTGTCCCAGGAAATAAAATAAAGCCAGAATCGTCTGCTCCACATAAGATTAAGGAGTTACTCACTGATGATCATATTGAACTGACAGAGCCAACAACATCTTTACCACAAGCTGAGGTGCAACCAAAGTTACACGAACCACAGCTGGTATTGGAAAAACAAACAGCCGGCAAGGAAATGGCTGAAGAATTAATTGAAAAGATCAACAACATCACCTTATTTCCAGAGACACAAGTATCGGCAAATAACATCATAATACAAGTAAGTTTTTGTCCTCTTTTTTAAAACTTTATTATTTTATTGACTTCAATAACAACATATCAACATACATATCAATTGTTTTTCATACAATTTTGAGTAGAAACAAGAGATTCTTTCAAGGAGGAAATGGATTTGAGGTTTTCTTGATGTTTTTTGCATCCTCAGGGTCAAGATGAAATAAACAAAGAACCAGTGAAAGAAGTAAAGGTCACCATACCTACTGAAAACAAAGTTGTGACTACAACAGCAACAAAGCCTGAATCCAAAACAGAGGAGCCTGATGAAGATCAACCACAAATTTTACCCAGGGCACAAGATTTTAAAGATGGGAAGGTTGTTGCAAGTCAAAAGGATATTCCAGTATCTACAAATACATCCATTCCAGTAAAGGAGGGAGCTGAGAGAAGACGCTTAAGTTTCCAAGCAATGGCTGAGAGCAGTGAAAGTGAGTTTACACCTTCACCTAAAGTCCAGAAGAGAAAACTGAAGGTCAGGAATGTTTCATCCAGCAGTGAAGACATTAAATCTGAAAGCGCTGACTCCTCTATGGAGGATGAAGAATTCATCCGCAAGCAGATAATGGGCATGGGTGATGAAGATGAAGATATTTATCCTTCAGAAGATGAGAGAGAAAAGGATTTAGTAGATGACGAACCTATCAACATTTTTGAACTTGATAAAAGTTCAGTGACGGCCAAACCACTTTCTAGAAAGAGTAGTACCGAGAATGAAGAAAGCCCAGTTAGGAGAACAACCCTTCCAAAAGTATTCGCTGAAATACCTCAAGATATTTCTGAAACCATTCCCTGCTCTAGATTCAAGAAAGCTCTTCCAGTCATCAGACACAGACAAAGCACTGATGAAGAGGTGGAGAGCATCACAGAATCCCTGTCAAAGGGATCGTCCAGTGTTCAGGTATCTAGTTTTACCCCGGGATCTTCACCCACTTCTGCCTCATCTCTGGAGGAGGACAGTGACAGCAGCCCCAGACACAGGAAAATCCGTGGGGAAAAGCAGCTTCGCAAAGGAAGACACAGGCAGCCAACTCAGCCTCTCCCAACCATTGAAAACTCCTCTGAGGAAGAGAAAATGAGGGGGGGTGAGAAGCCTAGAAAAGAAAAAGAAGAACTTAAATCCCATGGGACTTCCCTGTTTCCCACCAAAGATACTTCCTCAACAGAGAATCTGAAGCAGATCACAACAATGGACGAAACCAGTAGATCTGGTTCTGAGTACTCTGCTAGTATAGAATCCGAGCCAGAGGTTTGGCGAGCAGTACAGAGAGGGGATAAGCCATCACCAACAGTGATTCCATACAATCTCTCTGATCCATTTAACGAGAAGCATATTGTGACATCACCACTGAAGAGTGCTGAAGAAACATATGAGGAAATCAGTCAAAAGACAAAAGCTATTCCTGGGGAGAGTCCTCCTGATATTGAGCCACTTTATGGAGGGATGTCCATAGAGGACTATCTTTATGGATCCTTAGTGGAGGAGCCTGAAATGAAGATGGGGGAATCTCCAGAGGATACAAGCTCTGAGTGTCTCAAACATCTTAGGTCTCCAGAGGAGGTCTATGAGAAGATGATGCAGAAAAAGAGAGAACTGATGATGATAGAGCAAGAGTTCCAACAGGCTACAATTGCCATTGCATCATCCTCATCGGGGGCTTCCGTCACTGGGCCTCCTTTGATTGCAGAGACCTGTGTGGTGACCATAGCCACAGAAGAGACATCACCTACTGCACAATTTGACATGCTTCTTCCAGGCACTGAAACCTCTAGTGAAGTGCCAGTGAAGAGAAAGAAAAGACCTGCTCCACCGCGACCCACTGAACCCCCTAAGCGTTCAGAAGTGAATGTTGTACTTATTACACCTAGTGGATCCATTGGTTTTGCCAGGCCTATGGTTCGTCAAGATCCTTCACTCGGAAAGGCATTGTTCCCCATACCGGACCTCAAGATTACCCGGTGCTCATCTGGGGAGGAAGAGGATGACAGTCTTGCACACGAGTATGGTGTTGGTATTTCCTCTGACATTACGCCCAGTGATGACTCTGAGACTAAAGATTATCCCTCCATAAGCCCACCTTTGTCTGAAACCACAGAGATGGATCCTTTCGGTGTGGTCTGTGAAATTCCAGATCCACAACCTATTCCAACTCCAATTTCAGCACTAGAACTAACTACCACACCGTCCCCTGTATCACCATTGTCACCTCCAACTTCACCAGCCTCTCCAGAGTCCAGTATGGCTTCTAATGCTACATCCTCATCCTCACTCCAGGCTCAAACACCGCTTTCATCGGATTCAACTCCGCTGTCTACACCAACACATCCAACTTTATTTGTAATCCAATCACCTCAAGATATCTCACCATCATCCCCTAGCACAATTGCAAAAGTACCGTCTACTGGGGCCTCCGTTTCTTACACCACTCTTACCAAAGTTATAGCTACAATGCCATATGTGGTGTCTGGTCCATCCAAAGCTCAAACAGCTGCAGTAGGTCAAGGTAAGGCATCTACAGCTGAAGCTTCAACTCCAGCCCTATTGGGGATGTGTAGTCCTGTCACTGTAGTGGTTCAGAAGCCGGACCTAGTTTCATCTCCATCTCAGGTGCCTATTGTGGCTCCAGCTGTTGTACAGGTCTCAGCACAAAGACCAGCACCTGTTGTTGTCTCAGCTGTACCCCCAGTCTTATTTACACCTGTACCTGTTACAGTCAACAATGAATCTTTAGCCCTAGTTGATATTGATTCTGTCACTCAGGCATCATGCCCTTGGACAGTCAAAGACCAGATGGTGCCTGACCTAGTTTCAACTACATCTTCAATCTTTGCACAAACCCCATTACCGGTCTCAGCACTCGTAACCAGTCCAACTCAAGGCCAAGCCAAAGTGGTACACCCTTTCCGGACAGCCATCTCACCAGTGAGCCCAGCTCCAGTACAACCAGCCCAGGGTCCAGTACCGTCTTCAGCATCAACTATTATAACCAAAAAAAAGGTCCCTCCTCCTCCACCACCTCGGTCTACTTCAGTGTCATTACCTAAGAGTAGTGCAGAATTTCCACTTGTAAGGACTGTTCAGTATGTCACCCCCACTATGACCACCACCATAGCTAACAGAGCCACAGTGACTGGTAAGCCAATGCAATCTGTATTTGTGGATATACAGCCAAGAATGGAAGACATACAACCAGATAGTGGGGCTGTACCTCAGGTAGTTACCCCAACCAGACAAGGGCATGTAGTCATCATAGTGCCAAGTGTGGAAAACAAATCTCTCCTTGAACAAACCCCACAAGATATGGCTGGCAAAGGATCTGTTTCTGCTACTACTACTACTCTACCACAACGTAGTCAAATGCCTTCAGATATACCCAGCACCAATACAGATTCATTATCCACTAAGTTGTCAGCAGCTTCAGCTTCACCCCTTATGTCGAAACCTACAGCAGTCATCGTCGATCCAGTTGAAATACTTGTAGCAGATACATCTCCATCTTTTCCTACCAATTTAACCAAACCAATCGTGTATCCAACACTGGTTCCCTCGTCAGTGACGATTGCCACAGCAGCAAAAGCTTCTTATACCACAGATAGCCCTAATCAAACTGCAAAGCCTCCTCCACCCATACCACCTAAGCCTATATCAATTCCAGCTGGACTGGTTTTCAGCCATAAGCCAGGAGAGAGTGTCAAACCACCTCCACCTCACGTGGCTCCTAAAGCTGCTACACTACCTAGGATCAAAGAACCTCCAAATGCTTTGTCCCTCAGCCTTACTCGGCCAGTGGAGTCTAAGTTCAGTGCAACATCTCCTAAGTCACCTATGTCTCCCAGACATTCTAAATGTTTGCAAACCTATGTAGTGATAACCCTTCCATCTGAGCCTGGCTCACCGACAGAGGTTATAACAGTCCAGGCACCTGTAAGACGAGGCTCCATCCCATCTACAAAAGTCTCAGGGGTAAGGACCACACCTTCAGAGCAAAAAACATTCACTGAGGCATTCTCAGCACAGGCTACAGTTAGGAGGGCCTCCGTTCCCACTGTAAGGCACCCACCTCTAATATCCATAGATCCAACTCAGGCAGTCGAACATGTAACTTCCTATAATGTTCTGGATAATAAAGTGTCAGCCAGGGGAGACTATCTGCCTTCTGCGGTACAATCACCATTTATTGCTGATGTCATGGTGGAGCCATTAGGTCAGAATACATCTATTCAGGCACATATTGTACCTCTTCCAATTAAGAAACCATGTGTGCAACAGCAGCAATTAATTACTCCGGAACTGCCACCACCTCAAACTATGTATGAGGTCCTCACAACGCACCCAGAGCCAAAGGTTGTTATTCAACCACAAACCGTCCAATCCGCAACACAATCCCAGTGTTTACCACTTTTTGCTCCTCATGCACCAATAACAATTGTACCTTCGCAGCGACAGCCTTTGACAGAAGCTGTTGCTTTACCACTGCAGACTGAGGTAACTTTAGTTGCACCACTCCCTCAAGATAGACCAGCTGCAATTTCCACAACTGTTCTCAATCCACAAGTTGCAGCTCAAATAAAAATGCCAAACCAGGAACAGTATTTGCCTACTCATGGCATGGTAACTGAGACAGTTGTGGTTAAATCACAAACACCAGTAGTGAGTCAGCTAATTCCTCTTCAACAGCAATTTGCATTAGTTGAATTGATCCACTCTACAGAGCAACAAGTACCTACAGTTTTCAGCCAGACTCCCACCATTGCAGAAATCCCATTAGCACCACCAACATTTTGTCCTTTAGAAGTTCTATCTTCCCAGCACCCACTGCTCATTGATGAAGTGTTGTCCTTTCCTACAAGCGAAGTACCTAAAGAGATTATTATATCCGAGAATGCCGTTAGAACACCTGGATTAGCAGCAGTATGTCCAGTTCCTCAACCTCAATCTTTCATTGTTGAAATGACTCCAACATTACAGGTAGCTGAGCTATTGCCACTAACTACCGTAGCAAATGTGATAACTCCTACAAGTGTGAATTTGACACCATCACCTCTAGCAATGCACTTCCAACCAATGGACGTACAGCCAGATGTACCTATTCAACAAGTATATCGAGCAATTACATCAACGGTCATGTCACCTTCAACGCCACCTCCGGAGGTTATATCATTGGAACCTGAATATGAGACAATCACAGAGATCATACCAAAGGACAGTGATTTAAGAGCTTCAATGTCATCATCAGTGTGGCAGCCCCAGGCAGCTGCGGGGATGCCATATGGAGTCATTTCAACTAGGGAAAATACAAGGGGAAGGAGGGAATCTATGTCGGGCATAGTGCAGCCAACATACACCATAATTGAAATGTATACTCATCCATATGAAATGCCCAACCAGGGGACAATTGAGGCTTTTGCTGGCACCAGGAGAGAATCAATAACCATCCTGCCATCTTTACCATTGCCACATGTAGTAAATATGCCAGCTGAAAAAGATATTCCTATTGATGGTTATGCGGTTCAAAGCCCCTACAGGAGAGGATCCATTTATTCAACAGAACCAATACCACAAGTATCAACCTATTCATCAGAATATGAATATCCTCTGGAGGTAATATCCGCTGAAGCATATACCAGGAGAACCCCAATACCCACTGCACAGGCCATTCCACAGGCTGCATCTGTGGCTCCAGTCACTATCACTAAAATTCAGCAGGAGTCTATTGAGAGTCAAGAGATTCGAGGACCAGAACAGGTGGTCTCAAGTATGAGTTACATGTATTCTTCTTCAATTTCTACTTCAGGCCAGCCTCCTGAAAGCCTGCCAAGCCTTGTAACTCAGGTGGTCACTACTGAAGTCCAAAGGACCACTGTATCCGTTGTTCATGAAAGACTTCCACAAATCCCTCAACACAGTGTAGCAATCGCCATCCAACCATACGTAGCTAAAGTCCAAGCTCTGACAAAACACAATGCAAAGAGAATTTACCCGGGTGATGTTGTTGATTTACGAACCATGAAGGTTGACATAAAGATGACTGAACAAGGCATGGACCTAACGCCACCTGAGTCATGTCGACAGTCATTTTCAAGTGACTGTAGTGGTTGCCAAATCACAGCAGTGCAGCCTGAGATAGTAAATCTTAGTGCAGAGATAACCCCTGCAACCACGCTGTCTGTGGTCACAGACAGCATAACAATAGTCGCCTGCACAGCCACCATTGCCTCATATAACAGTACTCCAGCTGAGAAACCACTCGATTTGCAAGGTCATGTTTCGTCATTGCCACTGCCTCTCACCACAAACAAACCATTCGAACCGCTTGCTCAGATCGTCTACAGACCTGTGAATACCCAGCCTTTAGCCAGTGCTCTAGCATCCGCAGCTCAAGACCTGCCCATTAATCTTTCCTTTGGAGCCTTGGTCTCCTCAGGTGGCGAAGAGCCAATGACTTCCCCACTATCTATCAGAAACGAAGATGCTGTGCTTTCTCTGGAGGCCACTGGGGCTATGGATCTGTCAAACTACAGACCAGTGAGAGCTATGGTAGCTTTGTCTAACACAAGCCCTGGAGTGGTGACGACTGTTGTAGAAGATGATGGGACTCCAGTTGACCTTACAGCTGGTAGCAGGATTGTTTGCTGTGATGTTATTTATAAGCTACCCTTCACAGGAAGCTGCAGAACACAGCCACCTGTTACAAGTCAACCTGACAATCGTTTTGGCTATAGTGATGACCACTATCAATATGATAATGCTGGACTGTATGGTTTCCAAGTTATGAATGATATACAAGCCTCAATGTCTGAGACCAACCTGACAGAGGCAGGACTGTTTTCCTATGATCCCAGGAATGACTATGACCATCTCAGTAGATCTTCAGATGGCGCTATGGACCTCACTGCTGCCAAACTTTCTTCTGGTGAGTACAGGGGTATTTCTGTATTTTTTATTACTTCATTTTTATTTTTATACTCTGTGCTTGCATTTAGTTGTTTTAATAGACAGGACTTTTCTTTACCATGTGCCTTTTGTCTTTAACCTATATAATTACAGTCCATTCCCTTTGATAAGGCATGTGTAGTTTTGTTCCCTTTATGTTGATTAAGTCATGCTTTCCATTACTGTTTAACTTGCTTTTTTAAATACATATTAAAACCTGCTTTTTATTTCTTTTGTCTTCATACAGATGCATGCGTGTGCCTCCGTGTGCTCCCTCAATATTTTGGTTTTGCGTCTTGCTAGCCAAACTGACAACCGATATGCATGTGAAATTACAGTCTTTTTAAATCCAAATTGCATGAACCTTCATGTTCATTCAAAAATGATATATTTGATGAAGTTAAATATATATCTTTGGACTTATTATGGCAGGTAAAGCTCTAGACTACACTAGCAAATCTACTGGATTCTACCCTGGGACGATTGCTGCTCCAGTTCCATCCACAAATACAATTACAACTCAACCGGGCTCTATCTTTAGCACCGCCTTACCACCTACAACAACAGTCCAGAACCAGTCATCGCCTTATCCATATGGCTTTATTCACAGTACAGACCCTGGACAGATAATAACTTTTGACACAGAAATACCTAAAGATCTTCTACCCACAGCTTTGGCGGACATCATTACAGGCTATCCGGACATGTACTCAGACGCCACCCTGGAAGCAATTGCTGCCTCTCTGGATGCCTTAGCCTCTTCCCCAATATTCCCAGGGTTAGACAACACCAAGATGGCTCAGTATCAGATGGAAAGGGAGTTTCTAGAGCTGGAGAAGCTTAAGCAGCTTTGTCTTGCTGAGGAACTGGAGTGGGAGAGGCAAGAGATCCAGCGTTACCGTGAAAAGGAGCAGCTAATGGTCCAGAGGGAGCTTGAGGAGCTTCAAGCACTGAAACAGCAGCTTCTTATGCAGCAAGAAGAAGAGCACCATGCCCACATGGTAGCCCAGCAGGAGACCTATGCTCAGCAAGAAGAGCAGTTGCAGCAAATCCAACAACTCCAACTGCAACTCCAACGCCAGCTTGATGAGCACTATGGTAGCACTGGTCACACAGGAAACTTCTTACATGCCAAATATGCAGGGGTGGGGGACAGTGGCCAGTACTGGCCTGTCAAAGATGAGTCTACTGTCTCTATTGGTACACATTTAGAAGAAAGTCAGGATCAGTTTAATATTGTAAAGGTCATTCAAGCTGAACAGGAAGCAGGAAAAAAAATTATCGATAGTGGAGTGCAGACAGATGATGAAGACTCAGCAGAGAAGCAACATGTTGGAAGGAGAAAGAAAAATAAGAGAAATGTTGAGTGCTGCGCTCAGACTGATGATGAGGACCAAGATGAATGGGATGCTCCCACAAAAGCTCGACGACGATCTCGAAAACATAGCGGCGATGGGAGACACGGCTCCAAGGTCTCTAGTATAGCTATCCAAACAGTGGCAGAAATATCTGTCCAGACTGACCACTCTGGAGCTATCAAACCACCTGGTGTCCACATGGACACTAAGGTGGAAATTATCAAGCATATCTCAGCTCCAGAGAACTCTCAGAGAGGTGGCAGTCTTAGCTGTCAGACAGAATCAGATAGAAGTGTCACACCTATTGAGGTGGGGTACAGCACACACCTAAGAGCAGATGTCCCACTCAAGTCAAAAGTCTTCTATACCTCAATTTCCCCTGTGTCCCCGGAAAAGTCCCTTGGAGGGCAGAGAATGTTGACTGCTGACCCAACCAGATTTTCCTCTGGTCCTCGTATGTTAAAGTCTAGTCAGAAGTCTGTGTCTGATCCCAAATCCCTTAGTCCCACCACAGATGACAGGATGGGTGGATACTACGCAGACAGCTATTCTGTGAGTCATAGCAGAATATAAATGGATACAAATATTTGTTTTGTTATTATTGATAATGAAAATTAATGTGCTTGTGATTAAAGTGTTTTTTAATACAAATATAATAGAGAAATATGAAGTGAATTATATTCAATATAGTATTTTATGTATAGTGTTTTGATCGTTATTCAATGATTTATCATTTGTTTTATTTTCCAGAGCCGAAGCTCTCCATCTGGGACAGGTAGGAAGGTCAAACGGACGCTTCCAGATCCCCCTCCTGAGGATGACTCTATGGCAGGACATGCAGGCTACAACAGCAACTCTGCACGTCGCCGTCTTGCCCGCAGTACAACAATGGCTCGGGCAAAGATCCTGCAGGACATTGACAAGGAGCTTGATCTGGTGGAAAGAGAATCTTATAAACTTCGCAGAAAACAAGCTGAACTAGATGAAGAAGAGAAGGAGATTGACGCCAAGCTACGGTAAGATGCTGCAAAGATCAAAACAATTCAAGATTTTGGTTCTCACCTTTTTTCAGACCATATGACATTATTTCATTAACAAATAATAGTAACCAATAAATATGTCATGAATTAATTACAACTTTTATCATTGCACCCCCCCCCCTCCTGCAATTATTATTACTAATTAATTTACATGATTCCCCTTTTACCTTATGGGCTTATGGGCTAAAAGGCTGCCTTGACATCACTCAGTAAGACCTCTCAACACTCACACATGTCATACTCATACAAAGGTACTATTGTGTGAGACCCCAGATTTTTTTTGCCTCTTTAGTTGTATGCTTATGGATTTATCAGTGCATGAATAGTAAAACTATTTGTATAATCTGTTGTTATCACTGTAGCTACCTTGAGATGGGTATCAACCGGCGTAAGGAGGCCTTGCTGAAGGAGAGAGAGAAGAGAGAGAGGGCCTATCTCCAGGGGGTGGCGGAGGAAAGAGACTACATGTCAGACAGTGAAGTTAGCAACATCAGAGAGTCCAGGGCTGACGGCCTGGAGAGACCACGGACAGCTCCCCAGTCGGAGTTTGACCAATTCATCCCCCCCCAGACTGAAGCTGATTCCCAGTACAACACACTAACTAGTCCCTACTCTCACTATGCCCAGTACGTTCCCCAGACCCAAACCACCAGCCACTACACTCAACAGAACCTATATCAGCAGCAGCAGTCCCTTTACCACCAACAGGCGTCTCCTTACACAAACCTATCCCTCCCCCATTACCAAGGTCAGTCTAGCAGCTACCAACATGCGCTGCTCTTGCAGAAGGGAAAACAACGACGATCCACCATGTCCGAATTAGAGCCTAAGATCACCACCAACTATGAAGTGATACACAACCAGCATCTGCTCATTGTGCCAACCTCCACAGAAAGTGTTTATGGAGTTGCATACCTTGGGGATAAGTATGGCAGCTTGGACTTGAGGCTGGGGCTAGGGGAAAGGAGCATGGCCTCTAGTCCCATGTCAAGCATTTCTGCTGATTCTTTTTATGCCGATATCGACAACCGCAATTCCAGGAACTACGTGCTGATAGAGGACATAGGGGAGCTCACCAAGGCCTCAACGGGGCAGAGCAACACAGGCATGGGTTCTGGATTCAACATTCCTGATAAAGAGTTGTCCAAGGCAGACAGACTCCTCAGGGCAGCAGAAGTCAGGTGCACAGCAGAGGTAAATCCTTTATTGTGACCATACACATTTTACCTTACTTATCCACGTGCTGTGTTTTCAATAACGTATCCATCCATCCATCTATCTGTTAATTTTACAGTTGCATTGACTTCATATAAATTATTTTGAGAATGTATTAGCATTGCTTTACTGCTTTTTTTCCCTATTTTTTACAATTGAATGCAGACAGCTGGCAGCAAAACAAAGTGTTAGATTTTGGACTGATACTAACAGAAGTATATGAAAAGTTCTGTTCTTAAAAATTCCGCTCTTTTCACAAACAAATGTAGACCCAATGGTTCAGTCTGGCCAGATATGTAAACATGTAACTGATCAAGCATTCTCGAGGTATATGCAACAGACATAAAACATATTTGTAACTGTCAAATTAATTCCCATTACTCTTAAGAAAACATTCAATGTTATTATTATATTTTTGTTATGTTATTTTTCCCTTTTAGGTGGCAGATTTTTTAGGCTCATCTCGACTTCATAGTTATGGCAAAGCAGAAGATGAGACAATGGAGGAGCCTTATGAGTTGAAGCTACTAAAGCAGCAGATGAAGCAGGAGTTCAGGCGAGGAACTGAGGGACTAGAGAACCTAACTGCGCTAGGACTTCCCCATCATCTCCCCAGTGATAGCAGTTTTCGTTACTTCCCTAAAGGAGAGAAATATAGTATTGGCAGGTTAACCCTTGAAAAGCAGGCTGCAAAGCAACTCCCAGCAGCTGTGCTTTACCAGAAACAGATGAAGAACAAAAAGGCTACTATAGATCCGAAAGCCATCACAAAATGTTCCCTGATTCAAGAGAGTAGGGATTTGGAGGCTAACTTTAACAATTGTATGGGATCTGGGGTCTCCTCTGTGACCAATCTGGCTGCTACAGCTAGGTTGCTTCAGGATGAGATTACATTTGGATTAAGAAAAAACTTATCTGAGCAGGAGAAATATTTAGGCTCTTCCCTAGGCACCAATTTAGCTGGTTCTCTTAATTTTGGGCAATCCCTCGGACTTGGACCAGCTATCAGGGCCACTGCCCAGGATGATGGTACCTACCCAAGTGGAACCCGTTCCCGACCCTCATCGCGCCCTTCTTCCCGCCCCTCTTCCCGCCCCTCTTCTGTCTATGGGTTGGATCTTTCTATCAAACGGGACCTATCCAGCTCCTCGCTTAGATTAAAAACCGAAGGAGAGGTCCTAGATGCAGCATTTGCTCCAGGGGTGGCCAGAGCGAAGCCTACTAGTCTCCCTATAAGTCAAAGTAGGGGACGCATCCCCATAGTGGCTCAGAACTCTGAGGAGGAAAGCCCCCTGAGCCCGGTGGGGCAGCCTATGGGTATGGCCAGAGCCTCGGCTGGACCTCTTCCTCCAATCTCTGCGGATTCCAGGGACCAATTTGGGTCCAGCCATTCCCTGCCAGAGGTACAGCAACACATGAGGGAGGAATCTCGGATACGAGGCTATGATCGAGACATTGCGTTCATCATGGATGACTTGCAAGGCGCCATGTCCGACAGAGAAGGTAAATGGAGCCTGAGACTGTTGCAGCAACATGACTGTGTGGACCTGCTTGTCATGCATGCAAAGTGTTCATAGTGATTTTGTGCATTAATGGTCTTTCTTTATCATCAGTGCTCTAGATAGTTGTTGTTGTTGTCTCTATTTCCCTTACTCTTGGTATACGTCCCATTAGATATTTGCCTGCTGTTTCCTTTATGTTTTATGTCTTACCCACCGATACATAATACTCTTGGCCTGAGATTATGTATATCACGTATCAGTTCAAGCCATGTTTGTCATGGGATTTTTCAGCATGCTTTGTTTTTTATTATACAGTGGCTTTACCTCTTCATATTTATTATATTTGCTCCTAAAACTGAGTGGTAGCACAAGTGTTGATGCAGAATTGATGCTTTTGACATCATTCATACACATTGTCTCCATTACAGCTGCCTTATTCGTAGTGAAAATCCATAACGTATGATCTTCCCTGGACCTATTCAGTTATAACGCAGTGATGCATATGTTAAGAATGGGCTACAGTATATTATTGCAGACATGAATCGTTATTTAAAAACTTGCTGAAGGGCTAGAATATTTTTTTATCTTCAAAAATGAGGTAACACAAAGCGCTATTAATACAAGTTACGTAAAAAAATAAAGGGAAAATTTTCTGAAAAATGTGAAGTGTAAGTATTTTTTAAAGAACATATTACATTTAAATAATCAAATGTCTCATAGTCATATCCTCTCTACCTCGTAAATATGCACTAAATTGCAGTAACTTATTTATGACTTCTAAAGTCTATATGTAAATATTCTTTGCTGATAATACAAATAAAATATACATGTTTTAAAAATATTTATTAACAACATTTAGAGCATTTGATATAAAGGACTTTTACATGAAGGTATGACAAGTAGTGTCTAGTTGTCCTCTATGTCTTTTTTTAAACCCTCGCCCCACCAATCTTCAAAGCTATATATTAAGATCCTCCCTTCAGAAAAATGTTTATTTATTTGTCCTACACATCCTTTTAGCTATTTTGGAATACAACTAGCAGCAGTAAGTTTGAATTAATACTGCCGAATCCTTGTGTCTAGATGTGCTCAGGGAGCAGTTGAGGCAAATTAAATGACTTTTCTTTAACTCCTAGCAAGTCAGTAAAACAGACCTACCAATTAGAGAATAATCTAAATTTCAAGGAGACATTTTCACCCATATAACGCAATGCAATTAGGTTTTCTCAAGGACTACCGAGCAGTTATCTGTACTTTTAGAAACAACATTAACAACCATATTATTGTGTCTTATTTGTCTCCTATGTAAGTGCATGTCTATATATTAATGTTTCTTTACACTTCTGTCTGATTTTGCATCCTTGCATGTTGTGCAATATTTATGTTTTACCATTTCCATTTCAATAAAGTAAATCTTTTGTGTTTGTTGGTTTTTGCTGTGGGTGTCTCATTGTAATGGGAGATGTCCATGTCACAAAGTGATTGATAGCAAATATTGACATGTACTATCTCCGTCTCCGTCCGTAAGAGTGGGATTGGCAGTGTTACGTTAGGTTAGAAAAATTCCTTTCTGTAGATTTTGAGGGGTTATTCTTAAAATTTATAACCTAAGATTGAATTGGATACGATCTGTTATGCATTCAACTGGAAATAGTTCTACATTGTGTTTTTTCACAATCTAATTATAAGACCAATGACTTTTATAAAGCGGTTGCCTTGTTAGGACTAAGTTCAAAAAGGTTTGTTGTCAATCACATTGACATCATCAATATGCATAACAACAACAAATACAAAATGTTTGGTAACTTTAGTTATATTTATGGACCATTTGCTGAGGATCAATATGGTTACATTTTTGCTAAAGAGGTGATATTTGTCCTGAACCCAGGTAAAAGTGTTTGTTAGAGCACTAAGTGAATCCACGCTGACTTTGAACAGAGATGATGCCAGAATCTTTCATGAAAGTATCAGACACGGTAGAGTATCTTACAGTACTAGTTAAAAAACTACTTAGTATTGCTTAGGCTAACTCATACCTTAACTGATTTTGTTTTGTAACGCTACTGCTTAAATTACTCTCAAATTATATTTTCTGACGGAGTATTGTCAGACTTACAATCTGAATACATTCAAGCATGCATCTAACATTGACTAGTGATTTCAGTGCATGTGCTGAAGTACAAATCACTATACAAATCTAGTGGTAGCACAGTTACTATAGTTTTTAAGATGACTGAACATGTGTTGAACCCATTTCTGAAAAAAACATATAATTTTTTCCCCAGCTGGAGGCCCAAACTGGAATATAGAAGGTGAGAGAGCATTCCATGTAGTAACCTAGACTGTATGCCTCCATGCTGCATATCATCGTTCTGAATGATTCACTTGTCTGGTTATTTTTGGAAACAAATCCAGACTTATTCTGGAATGACCCCCATCTCAGTAGCTTACAATACAATACACGGCATATAACAGATCTGTAGTAGCCAGCATGTCAGATCAAATCTAGGATGAATCCTATCTCAATGGTACTAGATTTATTTATTTTAAATCTTAAGTTATATACTAACGTGACCTCCCTTGTGAATAGTTTTGGAATGACTGCATTACAGTGCTTCCACAAGCCCATTTCCAGTATTCATGTTCATGTAATTTCGCAATGAAATCTCATGTGAATGGTGTGATGATACTTTAAGTGTTACAACAAAAACATATTTAAAGTGATTTGCAGAGCATATATCTTACGACATTGTATCCAAATTGTTAATAGAATTCTGAAGTTTGATGTTGCCATATAATCAATATAATCAAATGCATTTAGCCAACGGGCAACATTTTGCTAAAGTCTTCTGCCCATTCCTTTTCAGCACTATTGGTGCATCTCCTTGGTGGAATTATATCACTGACAATACAAAGAGACACCTGCAGACCTGTGCACATTCTATCTTTAGTGACAATCTATTGCATCGAACATCAAAGTGATGACTCACGTTTCTAATATAGACATTCTCCACCAACCTGCCTTGCTACCATGGTTTCGGATGTTTTTGGAGCCTTACAATAATGATGCGAAATGTAATACAAGACGTTCATTGTCTTCTGGTATTACGTACTATGCTTTAAAAGGTGTAAAGTCTCTATTTTATGAGGTTTAGGAGATTCACAGCGCCAGGAAGTGGAATTGCTTTGCAGTTATATGGTTGTTGATTCTGTACTATAGAGAGGGAGTTTGAAGATACTGTGTAAATGTTATTCAATTATTATATTAAGAATAAAATACTAAATTATTTCAATCATTTATGCTACTCCACTACAACATACTGGTATACTATATCTTCATAATTTTAGTTTTTAGTATTATTATTATTGGAATAAAACACACAACGGGACTCCAATCCAGTGTTCTGTCTGAAATTATTAAGTAATACATAATTTTGAAGGGCTTCTTTCAACAAAAACGTTTCATATACACCAGCTATGAAAATCTGCAAAAAGAAGAGCCCTACCAGTGAGACGGGAACACTGCATGTTATCAAAAGCATGCACAACTTAAAATGCTCTTGAAATGTATTTATCCTTCATTCAGTGTTTGCAGTGGCCATCTGATCTCCCAGTCAGCATTGATACGGTGGACCAGGTTTATGCTTTTGCTTTCACCAGTCCATTCAGAAAAGAGCCAGCTGGGATGTGTGATAGACTTTGTGATGGATAGTAACTGTTTCCAAAAGCTTGATTGCAAGCTGGATCTCTGTCCAAGTAGCCATTATCGTGTTTTTATCGGAAATTTATCAGGGATATATCGAGCGTGTTAACTTTATGATGTGAAGCACTTTGAGTCTGCCTTGTGTATGAAAAGCGCTATACAAATAAAATTGCCTTGCCTTGCCTAAAACTCTACCTCTGCCTGTCTAGCCTACCACCTTAGAAGAGAGGACACAGATTGGTTTGATAAGCCAGGAGAAGGGGATCCGCAGAGCGGAAATACATCAGACAGGAGACAGGTGAGATCCGAGCTGGCAACGTTCATCTTCCCACATTTATTTTACTCAAACAGTGAACTTCAAATGTTTTCTGGAAGTAATCACATTTCATCATTCGGTAAATTCTTTAAAATTCCAGATGAAACTGGTGCATTATGCCTTTCCTCACACTTGCATCAAGCTAAAGAGAGACCCGAAAGACACCAGTGTGTCAGGTAGAACACAGAGACATTTCATTATATGACTGAACAGAATCAAGTTGTATCACCATTTAGCTAATTAGGATTTGCTTGTTTATTTTTCCCTTAGGAAACGGTCTTGGGATCCGTGTGGTAGGTGGGAAGGAGGTTCCGGGGAGCTGCGGACAGATTGGATCCTACATTGCCAAAGTTATCCCTGGTGGTGTGGCGGAAGAAACTGAGAAAGTTGTGGAGGGTAAGAGGAAATTGAGGAAAGGAGAAAATATAAGTTAGTGTATATCTGCCCCAACTGGCTTATTTGCCGTACTTTAAAATGTAATTATTGTCTTATTGTCAAGCATTCAAAATTGAAAAAAAACTAGAATTTTAAGTTAAATTGGGAATAGTAGATGACTTGCTTTAAATTAAGGTATAGAAGGTGAGTTCCTTTGACTTTGCTACACGATAAACACAATAAATATCACTGATGAAGCCGATGAGATTAATGGTGTAAATATAGATCTCCAAACTGCTACGGTATTTATGTTCGGGCCGTTCTTCGCCTCACTCACTGAATTCCAGATGGAGATGTGGGAGGCTGCAGTAGCCTTCGGTTGTTGTGGTCACGTGGCCAACCAACACAACACGCCTGTCGACCCATAACAGCACCGGCCCCCATTAATGTTTGGAATCATTATAGACTCACAAATACGTGGATGAAGGAATAGACAAACACACACGTCCCTATTTATTAATTTGAAGCAGAAGTCTAATATGCAAACCGGATTTCATCTTTTTAAGTGAAGCTTCTTAATGCTACTAATTGAGATGCAATTGTTTGTCTAGCTGTATTTTCATCTCGACGTACTGTATGTGCAATCCTGTAATGATTCAAAACCACAACCAAGTAAAAACATAATAGATTCCCACTGGGTGTACTACAAATTAGAGCATTTTTTCTGCTGTATGAGTGTGTAGAGGTAATCATGTTTCACATACAGAGGGGGGGGGGTAATTTGCCAAAAACATATTACATATCGTGTGGGAATTGATATCGCAATATGACTCTGAAGGTTTCTGCCTGCCTTTCTCTCACCACAGGGATGCAGGTGTTGGAGTGGAACAGAATCCCTCTGACGGGAAAGACTTATGAAGAAGTGAAATGCATCATGGGCCAGCCATGTGCTGAGGCGGAGCTCTGTGTGAGACTGTGAGTTACATCTGTCATCATTTACCCCTTAATTCCACTGACAGTACAACCTGGTAACGCTGCACCCATGTACACCTTCTCTCCTCCCTCCTTTTCCTTCTTCATTCCACACCCAATCATATGACAAATATCACTCTTTAAATTGTTACTGCTGAAATACACTGGTTGATACTCCATTATGCATTTCCTGTATGCATCCAAACAGCGACCTTAATATGCTGTCTGACCCTGAGCACCCACAAGCCCTGGAGCACCATGTCCAGCTTAAGGCTGGTATGTACACACATTTGTTGATAAGTCCGCATGCATGCACGCACGCATCAGTGTACCGATTTAACATAATTACAAGGTGAATTACGGTTCACATTTGCCTCAGCAGGTGGGCAGCGTTCCCCTGGAGTGGATCCTAAGCAGTTGGCGGCACAACTGCAAAAGGTGTCCCAGCAGCTGACTCCTGGAATGTGCGGAGCCGGGCTTGGGACCGGGGATTTAGGTGTCCTCTCCGCACTTGAGCGATCCGCCCTCCTGCACTCGGGTACCGGATCGGCTTCCTCCAGTGGCGTGCCAAGCCCGGGCCAGCCTGCATCTCCTGCCATCAGCAAGAAGCAACGACACAAGGTAGCAGGCGTTCTACTGCCTCAGCTCAGAACGGGTTGTGAAGCTGTAAAGAGTTCAGTACACAGTGTGATGACAAGAAGGGACAAAGAAAGGGGGAGAATTATTTCACAGTTCAAAGATGGATACTTTGTGTGCTCTAATTTGAGCACAGGACTGCGGAACCCTGCAAACACCCTATCGGTATTATAGCATGCATGCTGGCACTGGTAAAACAGTGTGGCTTTATTCATTCAAATAGGAGCAGGCGCTTTGCAGGAGCTATAATAAGCTATGGTGCAGTTCATGACCCTGGGTATGTGTGTTCTTTACACACGCAATTGGATTTAAATGGATTCAATTGGATGCAAAAGTGCCTCATTACATGCAAATATTTTTTAAAATGTCATTATTTTTCTATGAAAGAGGATGTATTATATAATACCAAATACCATTTATTTGTACTGAAATAATAATGGAAATCAACCTGTTTTTACCTCAAATAATTGTTTAACGTTCTGGAATTTCACTGAAGGACTTTTGAATCCATTACACAGCTCCTATAGTGAAACGTCCCCTGAGATAGACATAGTGTAGATCCATTGAAAAAGCATTACTTGGCTTATTTTCACACACGGAAAACCTATTAATCTGTAAACTGACAGGAGTCAGAGAGCACCATTTATGAAATCATAATCCCATAAATCTGTTAGGAGATTTTCTTTTACAATTCTTTTACATTTTACAATCATTTCATGCTCTTCCTTTTTTTCCTGAAGCCGAAAGAAGCAATGAGGACAACTCATCTCATCACCGGAGAAATTCAGGTATTAAAAACACTGATCAAAAAGTACCAGAGAGATGTGTGCGGCTGTAGTTTGCTCGTTCTCACGCAGCCTCATTTTCCCTCAGCTCCAGATCAACTACGACAGGAACCTGGGAAACCTGATCGTCCACGTTCTGCAGGCTAGAAATCTGGCCCAGAGGGACAACGACGGTTACTCCGACCCTTTTGTCAAGGTCTACCTCTTACCGGGGAGAGGGTGAGCTCTGAGTGTGTTCACAAATGTCCGGTCTGTGTCTGCCTCTGTGCATCCGTGTCTGTCCTGTTTTCTTTCCCCCTATTTCTTTCTGACTTTATATTTAGTACGGAAGTGACTAACTACGCCAGTTTGTATGCAGGAATGAGACTGGACATGATGATATGAGGCAGTCATTTGTAGGTGAATTGATAATTTAATTGGATTCAATGTCTGTAAATGGATAGATGGGTGTTTTAAACTGTATACAAAAGCTGTTGAATTACTTGGACGGAGACAACATACGTGTGTAAATATACTATCTGCTGAATTGAACAGTTGCAGCTTGACTGAACTGAGAATCCCGCAGTATCTTGCCTGATCCACCGTCTTACCAAGGGTCTGTGAACAGCAAGGGAACGGACCGATGCAGCCTCTGTCTGCTCTGCAACAGCATCTAATCGTAGATAGACCCCATTGGACATGTTTATGAGATTACTAGCCTTCTCTGTTGTTACACCCTGTGCTGATTGGAACTAAAAGCTCTGCAGTAGAGCACTTTGGTTCATCCGGTGTTTCACTGGAGAAGTATTTAGAAATACATTTGTCAAACATTAATAGTCCACAGCACCCAGAACAGTGAATTAGGCATTCACCCATGAACCAGTTGTAATCATTGTGAGGTTTTTTCAGTCTCAGTCTTTTTCATACATTGCTTGGGCACAAAAAGAGAGATACACCCTGCACCCAGAATGTTGATTGCCTCAGCTCTCTATGCTTTACTGGCTTTTCGTCAGTCTTCTCTGACTGTTTTTTGTGTTTTTGCTTTTCTTGTTTGTGATATCCGCCCTCCTCTTCCTCTTCTGGACTCCCTCAGCCAAGTCATGGTTGTCCAGAATGCAAGGTAGTGTGGTGCTGATCTTTGCTTTTTGTTGGTGTTATGTTTTTACTTTCTGTAACTTATGTCTCCCCCAGTGTTTTTCCATCCTTTTGGCGTGGCCTTTTGTCGGCTCTTTTTCATGGTGTCTAAGAACACTCCTGCCATTGCTTTTTTCTCTCCATGCCTCTCACCTTTAGCTTTTCACAGTCTCTGTTGCTGAAGTATTTTATCATTTTGTGAAAGACAATTTCAAGAAAAAATACATTTGTTTGTTTCTGACGTCTCCACACTAGGAGATTGATTATTTATGAGCATCTATTTATCTATGGATTGAGTACATCATAGTTTGGTGAATGTCTTCCATGGGGTCAGGCAGGAAAGATACATTTTGATTCATTTACTCACAACCAATCATTCTGAATATCATGACTTATCAGTGCTGATAACAAAAGAAGGACCAGGTACGCCCAGAAGACCATGAACCCAGAATGGAACCAGACCGTCATCTACAAGAACATTCATTTAGAGCAGGTAAAATTCAGCACAATTCAAGTGGATGTCTAACACAATTAAGGTTTCTGTCCTCGTGTCCGTGGGGCTGTTTGCTGTATCCTTGTTTAACCTTTTCTTCACTCCCAAGACTCGAGTTAACAACCATCATTTCTGCTTTCACACATTACAGGCGGCCTAATTGTGTGTCATTTTTACAAAAAGAGTGACAGAAACTTGATCGTGTTGGTGTTTTTTGTGGATGTCTGTGTTTGCTGATATGAGCGGTTAGTGGTGGAGACACCACCCAAAGTACAATTACCACGCAGCGGGATGAGTGCAGATACACCACATTGGCTCCTCCAGCTTCTGCTAATCAGCCAGAGACTGCTGGGCCATAAAATCCTGCTGCTTTGTTTGCTTGAACACACAGAGATACATTTCCATGCCCCCCCCCCACGTTCCTGTATCAAAGTACACATTCAAGTTTATGCACTCATTCGACATGTATTGGAACAAACACGTTCTAATGTAAATAGATGTACTTGCTTCCTTTCCTATGACATTAGATGACGCTCATATTATGGGCTTGCATTCATGCCTGTTTTATGCTCCCTCCACTCACATGCAAATAAACAAGGGCAAAAATCCCACGTGCTCATTTATCGCCTCATGTATCACACATACATGCACACAAGATCCTTCATCGTAATATGTGCCCTTCTCTCTTATTCTTCCTTTTAATATTCAGTTAAAGAAAAAGACGCTGGAGGTGACAGTGTGGGACTATGACAGATCCTCCTCAAATGAGTTCCTTGGAGAAGTGAGTGCTTTTGCAGTCTTATTAAAAGTGTGTAAAAATGTCAAATGCATTTAGTGTTCATCTGTGAGGTGAGCTCAGAAAAATGGCTCCGTTCCTGTGTCTAGAGTCTGGAATATTTATTTCTCTCGTCACTGTGTGTTTGTTCATTTTGTCTTAGGTGTTGATTAACTTGTCAAACACGGCTCAGCTAGACAACACTCCTCGCTGGCTGCCTCTGAAGGAGCAGAGCGAGAGCATTGAGCATAGCAAAGCCCACCACGCTTCTCAAGGCTCTCCAGGGTTTGGGTCAGATCAGGGTTATGGTGGTCAGGGACACAGCCTGGCCCATATGTCAGTCCCCGGGATGGGGACGGGGCATGCTGCTGGGCAGGGTCAGGGACCAGCGGGGAGTGAGGATTTACCTAAGAACTCTGTGATCAAGAGCAGAAGCCACGGCATCTTCCCTGATCCATCCAAAGGTGAAGTAAACCTCAGTGTGAACACATTCAGGTCCTCAATTCCCATCATTTAAATGACATAAACGGTATAAACTGTATATGAAACATGGAACAGTGAGGGAGCAGTAAAGAGAAATGCCGTAAACACGGTGGATTCATTTGCATTTACTTTCTGTTTCTTTTCTCCCCCAGACATGCAGATGATGCCTTTGGAGAAGTCGCACAGCAGCCCCGGCAGCTCCAAGTCTTCATCTGATGGTCAACTGCGCTCCCATGGCCCCTCGCGGAGCCAAAGCAAGAGCAGCGTCACTCAGGCCCACCTTGAGGATGCCGGGATAGCCATCGCTGCCGCCGAGGCTGCCGTGCAACAGTCCCGCCTGCAACCAAGTAAATCCCAACCTCACTCATAACACACATTCCCGAGTCATGCTTCCTTTTTTCCTGTGCATGCAAGCTTTGTTGAGATACCTAGTTTATTAAAAACCTGAAGCTCTAAGCGCTCACCTCCTTAACATTTGAACTTTGTCTTCGGCCCACCTTATCTGTTTCTCTAAGTATTTTGATTTTATCAATAATCTTAGTTAAATATCGTCCTTAAAGTCATATCAATTTTATTAATATAATCACTAAACAACTACAAGGAAAAGGCCAAAGACCAAAAACTGCCAAAAGTTATTTAATTATGTCTTTTAATCGTAAATTAAATGTTTATAAATATGTATAAATTTCCACATGTCATATTTGGCATCTGCCATTTATTTATAATTTCTTGATGCCTATTTTTAGAATCCTAAGTAGGTAATGAAGGTGCTTTATAATTCAGATATTTACACAGTAACAAAACACAAAAGAACATGTGTACATTTGTTTAGGTCCACAATAAGAGTACTTCCAAGTGAATTGTGCATGTGCCAATCCCTCGCATATGGTTTCTATAGACCCCAAGTGTGTAGAGCTCCAACCCCAGAATAGAAACCAACTGGGATGGTAGTCCCTGACCTCTTGCACCATATTAACACAATTTAAACAATATCCACCGGTGTGTTTATGCTTAATCTTTAGTGTGATGCCCTGACAAAAAAGGGACTATATTTTCTGAGACAAGGAAGCCCAGTATCAGAAATATTAAAGCATGCAGTTGCAGCTTCCCTCATAACTGTTCCCTGGCCACTGAGGACGTTGTGATGCTGCAGCCTCTCTGTGTGTGCATGCATGTGCCATATGAATGAACCCTTAGATAAGTGACAAAACACACACAGACACACAGGCTCCCCTCCCCACCCGATCCTCTGCAAAACCTGCCGCCTTAAAGAAAGGGCACACAAATGTGAGACTGAAGCAGTCAAACCATGAAACACAGGCACCCCAAGAGGTTCAAAAGTCAACAGGATGCTCACTCAGCGGCCAATGAGAGTAAAGCGGTCAGCTGACCATGAGAGGAACAGAAGGGGAAGGTGTGTCGAGGGAAGGTGAGGCAATGTAGGATGCACTGCTAAATATCATTGATCCTAACGTATTAACCTTCAGGCAATATTACTAAAAACAAAACAATGAATAAAAACAAAATTACTTAACCATATAACCAAATGTTTAAGTAACAGAAAATGCTAATTTCATTGTTTTTATGTTTGTTAATCTTTGAGTGTCTAAGTGCATGCTCGTGTACTGTTTTGTTTATTCTTTTGTGGATGGCATTGTGTTTTTGTAATTGCCTACACAAGTTATGCTTCGCACGTGCTGGAAGTACTATTTGCCATTGTTTTATAGCAAATGAATGACGTTGATATTGTGAAAACCTTCAGCCGAGGACAGAGACACTTCACATATTCCCTGAACTGATCACGCTCTGCCTTACGCAAGAGTATAACTCAACAGCAGCCATGAGCCGAGATTAAACAATGAAATCTCTGAAATAATATAAATAGTTGATCACTTAGAAACTCAGTTTTTCATGTGTGAATTAAAGGGACCATTATTTATGTCTTGTGAAGGGAACTGCTGTTGTGATCTTTCACGAGTTAACCAAGGTAATTTCCTCCACACTGCTAAATTCAAGGACGCGCTGTCATCTACGCTGATTCGTCCTCGCCCTGATACGCGGTTATGTGGCGCTTAGTCACATTATGTGTGGCAGACAGTGTCGCTGTCGGTGGGTGATAGCTGGGGGGTGTGAAGTGTTTCTGTTGGACATGTATGCATGTGTGGCAAAAAACTGAGTCTGTAAAGACGCTCACGGTTTGTTGCTGTGTTCAAATAATCACAAATGAATGTTCAGATATGTAACTAGGCAGATAGAGTGAGTTATTATTTCCTCACCATCATACTCCCTCCTGCCACCCTCAGGACCAGGACACCGACTTGGTGATGTCTCAGGGTCCGTGGTGCTTTCTGCCCCGAGGCTTGTTGGAGACGCCTACGGAGGTCTGGACGGGGACGAGGGGACAGTCATTGGAGTGGACAGTGCCATTTTTCAAGTGCCACACATGTGAGACCATTTGTAGGGTTTTCCTATTACGTCAACGTAACGGCATCGCATCAGATTGGTAATCAATAGGTCTGATGATGCTCATATCTTTTTTTTTTCTTCCCCACAGCGGAAAGACTATTCCAAACGGCACGGACAAAAACCAAATAGTGACCCCAGAAAACGAAGGCAAGTTTAAGAATTATTCTCTGTTTTTAGTTGTTACTCGATTTTATGTCTCCCCATGCTGGGCACTTTGTATAACAACATTGTTTAATTCTTTATTTATCTACTGAGACACGCTTTTAAACCACCTTCACTGTGTTTTCGTAATGACTTATTTAAATTATGGATTTAAAGTGCTTAAAGTCTAGAAACAATATTTCCCTTCATGCAGGACTTGTGATTGTGGAGGAAATGTGGATGTCACAGTATCCTACCCACTGTCATAACTATGTCTACATTTCATGTAGCTCAGGTGTCATGGTGTCTGCCGTCCATCTCCAGTTACAGTTTGGAACAAAAGAGATCAAGGTCACCATTAGGTTTCGGGGCTTGGCTGCTGTTACATAAAATGAGGGTCTTGGGGTCTTTTCCGTGGTGGCCGATAACTCATATAACACATTTAACTCAGCCTGCCTTCTTAAATGTCACTGGAGACATATGACAGTAAATAAAACTTTCATTGTGCTGCGAGTCCGATTTTGTTATGTGTAATTGTTAAATACTTGAAATAATCATTTCTAAGTGTGGGAATTTTCCTACAAGTTTTTAGCAGAGTTTAGCCGATCCCAAAAAAATACATATTGAAATAACCATCTTATTCTAAAAATGCATGACCAACGTCTCTCTTTCATGTTGACTTTTAGGCGGTAAATCACAAGTAATGGGGGAGATAAAGGTGGCTCTCAAGAAGGAGGTCAAAACAGAAGGGGACCAACTGGTCTTGGAGATCCTTCAATGCAGAAACATCACCTACAAGTTCAAAAGTCCCGACCACCTGCCAGGTCTGCAAGTAGTGTGTAGCCCACTCGCGGCTACACACACATGCATGAGTGCAAGTATATTGGTGTGCTTTTTTTTAAACAAAAAAGTAGTCCGCAGGTTCACTAATCCATATTCGTGATTCCTCTCATACGCCTTCAGATCTGTACGTGAAGTTGTACGTGGTCAACGTAGCCACTCAGAAGAGGATCATTAAGAAGAAGACCAGAGTTTGTCGACACGACAGAGAGCCCTCTTTCAACGAGACCTTCAGATTCCCCCTGAACTCAACTGGACACTCCATACAGGTAAAGCAGGCCACCAAATGAGAAAGATGCAAAACATGGAACTAGCTCTGACCATCTATCCAACATGAGTCACACATCAATGCGTCCTTCGATCCGTGTTTAATTTGAATCCTTTGCATATCGGTTATACAGAATTGATACTGATTTGCAGTAATATGTGGGCTAATTCATCCTGCTTGTCCAGTTTTGTTGGCATCTCGCGTCTCATTGAAGTGTCAAGTCTTAAACGTCATTAAGGCGAGTGAACCTCCTGAGGGGCTGTTTAGGACACGAGCGTCCAAATGCAGCCCCTCAATTAATAACAGGCTAATTCAATACAGACTACAGTCTTTGACTAAATACTGGCAAATCTCATGCTCAGTGACACGTTAAAGGGAGAACTAAGTGTAATGTGCTACATATATATATATATATATATATATATATATATATATATATATATATATATATATATATATATATATATACACAAAAATATGTATGGCTTTTTTTGTAATTAATGCTAATATTTATATTTTAAAAAGGCTTTGTTTGCTTTGTTTCTTATTATTTATCTTAAATATAAATATCCATCATCAGATCAGACTTTACCGGTGCACTTTTCAAAATGGGATGGGATTTGGGAAAGCCCAAACATTTAGAATAAAATAACAACAGCGTAAGCCATGTCAAATCTGCTTCCCCCTCAATTGTATCTCCAGCTTTTCTTGGTGTCCAATGGAGGAAAGTTTATGAAGAAGACCCTGATAGGGGAAGCCTACATCTGGCTGGACAAGGTGGACATGAGGAAGAGGGTGGTCAGCTGGCACAAGTTGTTTGTCAGCTCCACTCAAACCAACGCCTGAGCAGCGCCACACCAAAAAGACGGAGACTCGATGGAGGATCGACGAAAGGTGAAGCCGGAGCGATACCAGTTCAGAGATGTGAATATGGGAAAAAGAAAAAATGTCATGAAGGTAAAATGAAAAGATTCATTCGTTTAACTTATTTTGTCTATAATTCATAAGAAGGACATATTTATGTGCTAACATCATAATAACTCCATCATCAGTCCAACACTGCCAGCACACGTGTCCTCCTCTTCTGGTGTCTGCTGGCTTGTGTGATGCAAACAGGAAAATACCACAGCAGACACTGAAACACACTTTCTTACCATAGATTCAATTACATAATGCACTTAAACCTTGTTGTTTTGGTGCTGTGCAACTGAGCTAACATATCTAACTGAGGGAAAGATGTTTTCAAATTTCAACTGAAATTGTCTTTTCTTCAAACGACAGTAATTATTGTAATTTAAAAATGACGTTTGTAATTTGTGTGGACGGTATTCTTGTTTAATGATGAAGGAATGCACAGTGTTTGTGTACTATCGTCTTTCAGTATCATGAAAAAGAGACAAAAAATAGAGATACAAACAGACGGACATATTACTTTTGCTATGGGGTGAAGAAAAAAAATGTACAGCACCACAGACTGTATATAGATATATCACACATGCAGATTACAGGCCTATCAGAGAACCATATTGTACAGTGTGATGTTTATACAATATACATAGATATCGGATGCACAATATATCTAAATACACTATACACTATAAGAGTTGTTCTGTTGTAACTAGATTATATATAATAACATATAGACACCTGCCCTTTAATTGAGGCTGTGGTGGCGCGCCGACAATCCAGTAGGCTACGTTAGTCTATGGTGCAGGCAGTCTTAATAGACTTGAACGTGGACGTGGACCTATGTGAGCTCAAAGGTGTAGCTCCTTCCGTCCTCCGGTCACACCGATGCACCATTAGACATTCATCAGGGGTGTGATGGATAGCACATTTTAAAAGACCGAGATGAAAATACAGTGACATATTCATATTTTACTGGTCTTCTAGAATTACAGGTTTACAACCACAATAAAATGAACAAGTTGCTGTGTTGAACGTTACTTGCCAATTATAGGGAATGATAGGATTTTACGTTCAGGCTGTTGTAGTTGCTCAGAGTGTGCTGAAATATCTCTTTCTGTGTTGCCTCTAATGTTGTTGCAGAGTTGGGATTCATACTAGTGTGTCAAAACCATACATGGGTCATTAACATCCTTGGTTTTACCTAAAAAATATATTCAAATTCAAGATAAAATGTTCCAACCAGTCCAACATCAAGGGTTCTCTGTGTGGCTGTGCTGTAGAAGTCCCTATAGGCGGTTTTTATGCAGCAACACGGTGAACCAGCCTTTCTCACTGTCTGTGACCAAAATACGCCCTCAGGCTCCTTGGGGTTCAGTTATGTGGAGAAGGGAAAACGTTTTCATCTTATCACATGTTGCTGTGACCCTCATTTCTGTTTTGTGTATTTAGACATATCACAGGGCCTGATGCAATTTTTTTAAGAATTAATATAAAAGAGGAAAGAATAGAAACGCGTAGAACAAGACGGCACTGCATTCTTGTATAAAAGAAGAGCAAAAAAAAAGAGAAAATATTAAAGGAAGGGAGCGTGGTCATTCACACAATTATTTTGCTGTGCCAACTTAGCTTGTTTTCAAATTCCATTGGTTCTTAATTCTATGCAACTTAGATGTGTTTAAATGCATTCACTTTTTTGGAAATAAATGTTATATCTGTAAAAAAAAATGTCTTAGAGAAAATAACTTTAATTTGTACATCCCTGAAAGAAAATATTAAATGAATTGGTTTTTTACTGATTTTAATATAAATTGTTAACACATGTTAGAATTTACTTGAGCTTGTGCACTTTATTATTATATATTATTTTTCATCCGGCCTCATTTTAACTGTCATGACATGGAAGATTATGTGGTTGGTGTTTCTGCACTGAAATGAATCAGGGTGTATTTGGTGTCAGAAATAGTATGGTGCAATTTTGTATTTATGTGGCAAAATAAAAAGCAGCAGACACGTTCGGGTTCCTAAACTAACCGCACAATCTGGGGGAAAAATAACTACTACATACTTACTTCATCCCGTTCACAGTGTACCTACCATTCTGTGTACGTACTTAGCCGTACTTAGTATTGTGTACTAAGTACGGTTAATGAGACGTATTCCCTAAATGCTCAGTCATGACTGTTTAACCCCTTGTGTTTCATTAGACTTCCTTCCAGCTAATTACTGTTTGTTCAGATCAGATGTTGCCTGTATTTGTGAACCCATCTATTTGTTGTTGTTGTTCTGAGGGGTGTGAATGTGACTCAAGTCCTTTGACATGTGTACATGAAGTGTTTATTTTCTACAAAGATTAAATGTTTATATTGTCCAAAGTTTGAGCATGTGAGTGTTGAAAAAAAAATCACAGCAGACGTACAACTGTACAGCAATGAGTGTCTGTAGTTGTTTAAGGGGAGTTGACTGTGTAATCAAAAAATGTGCTGTCAACTAATGACTATATGTGCAACTATGTCCCGCTGAAACAACTCAAAGGGGGAAAAAAAATCTATTCAACTTCAATAGTTGTCTGAGACTTTGTGTTTTGGGTGTTGCATGTTTTGTTGATGGTTTGTCCAGATATTTTGCATACAGATTATGTTTAAAAAGAGACACGATATGTATAGATTTATCTGTATGCTGACTGTAACGAAATATGCTTGTAAAATGGTCTTGTTTTTCACTTATGTGTAAAACAAAGACTCTAATGTTATGGTTTTGTGGTTGTACACAGGATGTGTTGAGATAATATGCAAATTGTGCTGTAAAATCAGCTGTTTCCCCTGGGTCTAAAGAATAAATATCAAGAAGAGCTATATTACACATGCGGGGTTGAGCTTGTTTTTGTTTTGATTCATGAAAATGGGACTTTTTATAGTATACAAAAACAACGAAGCAGTGCGGGTTCTCATCATTACCACTATGTGGTGCTAAAGTGATCTTTAGATAAGGTATCATTCACAGTAAGAATGTGACCTGTCTTCAACACCTACTTTTCTTATATTTTACAGTTTGATCATAGTTTATTAATAAACGCTACTGGAAGGTTCGTGCATTTTTTTAAAGTGTTTTAGTTTAAAGCGAGTGCATTTTTAACCTGAACCATACAGCATGTCTGTTCTTTATCATGTCTGTGATGCATTATTTACCTGAAATTTGAAGAGATAACATCTTAAATGTTTTAGAAGGGCATCTGGGTTATCACAGTCATACTTTTATATAATTTATGTATCAAGATCTGGTTTGGGACTTTCCACTGTTACACCTGTTACGTGGGACTGAGGATACAAACCTTATGTTATGACAGAAAATGTTGACAAAATATAAAACCTGATTAAAAAAAAACAATCTAGGGGAAAATAATTGATTCTGCCTTAATGAAATGAATGCAAAAGAAAAGATAATAAATAACATTTATTTGTCCCTCACATGTAATTCAGACTCTGCTATGTACAATTTCATTTGCTTGTATTACTGTTTTAAATATAGAAGTATGTCTTCAAATATATAAATGGAGGTAAAACTATTGATGTACCTCATAATGCATATATTAACTTTAAAGGATTCTTGTGATTTTAATGAATACCCTGTAGATGGCAGTATCCTCTACCAAATAACCCCTTCTTATACCAGTGGTAATTTTAACACACAATAACCTCACGATAACCAGAGATTTCCATGTCAACAAGTGGTTCCTAATATCAACCTAAAAGTCTGATATTAAAAGTGGCATTACTATATGTACTGAATGTCATTAGTCTGTCACCTCTTCCTATTCAGGATGTAGTGTGAGAGGTTCCCAATTGAGGAAGAGAAAATACATTGAATGGGGACGTCTGTGAAGAAGGCCTCCATCCTCTCCACGCCACTTTTTACTATTATTATGTTCTCTCCACTCCACGGCACCTTGTCAGTTCTCAACCATTCACTTACTTTTCTCCATCCCATTAGCAGGTGCATCTCTTGCACTGCAGTGAGGAAATGAGTGTGAGGTAAGTAAAGCGAGTGAGGGGGATGTGGAGGACGTGTCAGGGAGTCAAGGGGTTGAGAATAGTGGAGAAACTGAGGGGGGGAAGCAACGGCGCAGTACAGTGCGCCAGGGGAGAGGGTGGGATAGAAGAGACAAAGAGAGAAAATGGGGGAAGGGAGGAGGGGTAGGTGAGAGGACACGAGAGATGGTGGGCGGTTGCCAAGCAACAATTGATAACCAAATCCCCAAGCATCTTGCTGGTGCTGCCCTTCCCTCCCTCCAGGCTGCACACACACACACACACACACACACACACACACACACGCACACACACACACACACACACAGTAGGTTTACGTATCTGCTTTAATATTCAATTATTCATATTATTAAGTGTTGATGCTTTGAATTTCGAATGATACAAACTGTGATTTTATCGGTGTCCCACAGTGGTAGGCACTTGTATATATTAAATATACACACACACACATGTTAGGAAACCGAGCACATGATTGCTGTTACTGAGATTTATAGGCCTCTGACTGTACTTTGCCCATTTGATTCTGCGTGTGAAATCAATAGATCTGTCACACTAGCACTGATTCCCAGGCGGGATGGTCTCTCTGCTCTCTGCCACTCATGCTATTAGGATGACATAGCGAGTGGCAAAAGAGTGTGCTATCAAAGCCAGTAAATGCTCCCACCTCTCCAGGTTGAGGGGAATTGAAAGGTTGTAGGGCGCTTTAAAGAGTCAAGCCCACATCTGTATTCAGCGTGCGCCTGTGTGTGTGTGTGTGTGTGTGTGTGTGTGTGTGTGTGTGGTCCCTGTGTCAAAACCTGCTCATGGCAGGTGTTTCTTTACGGGGAGGCAAAAATCAAATGATTCAAAAGGGGAATGACTACACCTTGAGGGAAGGAAAACAAAAATACTGTAAAAGTCTTGTATTTTGAAATATCACACTAACACTATTATAGATAATAGGCTACACACAAATGGAAAAAGTGTCTAGATTGCATTTGGTAAAGTCATATTAAAAGATTAAAAAAAAACACCGGTCTCCCCCCCCTCTATGGTTAAAGAGAAGGAGGGTGAGTGTTAGAGGTGCGAGTGAGTGAGAGGGAGAGGGAGAGAGAGAGAGAAAAGGAGAGAGAGACAGACTGAGGGAGAGAGAGAAAGAAATCCCGCCGCTTCGGTACCTGTTAGAGCGCCGGGTGGCCGGCCGGGCAGATTACAGGCGTCAGGGTTCGTTAACCTCAGAGGGGAAGCGATGGACTGCCGCTCGCGCTGCCGCCGCACACCGCTCCCCCCTCACCGGCGGCTCAGCGGGAGCGCAGCGGAGCGCATTCGGTGTTGACGCGCGTCGGAGAATTCCCGTCGCCCCCCTCCTATCTCCCTCCCTCCCCCATCCCCGGCCCACCCCCCTCCTTTTTCTACTTCTTCTCTTTTTTTTGGTTACAATGGATACCTACAGGGTTGGAGCCTGGGTGTTTCTGGTGCTGTTGTGGCAGGACGGCTATTTGGCATCGGAGTTCCCGACACAGGTCATGTAAGTACCCCCCCCGACCTCCCCCTTCTGTAATCCCGTGCAGAGCAGCTGCTGTTGCGTGGAGTTCCTTCCAAGAGCTCCTTGTTAGGAGACAAGTGGCCTAGGGGTTAATGAGCCCCTCGCAGTGTGCTGGCGTTTGTGGTGGAAATTTGTGGATTTAGCCCATGTGAGAAATCAGAAGTATCTTGAGCTTGCTTTGAGATTAAGTATTTATTACTAACTAGAATATAGAAAAAAAGATAAAGAATACAGAAATCATCAGCACAAGTCGTAAGCACAGACAGAAGTCAAATGACTACAATTCAGCTGAAAAGGGACAGATGTTCCTTCCCCCAAAAGGAGCAGGAAGATCTGACCAAGTTGAAGAGGAGAACAGGAGCTTATGTACACTTCAGGTTTGTGCTGCCTCAGCACAGGAGAGCCCACCCCTCAAGAGGAGTGTTGGAAAAGTACCAGATGATGTAGGGGTGACCCTGTGACCCTCCCTTTATGGACCCAGACAATCAACAACATCTAAAAGGTCAGTCAGGGCACGTATGATTACATCTGTGTCTTATCTCACCCTGGACTGCCTTAAGTCACCGGCTCACATCAAAGGTCACATTCCTGAGAGCCTCACCCCATGCAGGCTCAACAATTTTCCCCCAACAGCATTCATTCGTGCACCAGTGGGCATGTTGAAGCCTCCCTCTGGATGAACCGTTACAGCAGATCGGGGCAGTCTGGCCGCGGAGCTTTGGGAAGTTGTCGAGGAGTCCCTGGTCCCGTTCTTTCTTGTAAAATGACAAATGTTGCCTCTAGTCTGTGACACCGAATCATTTGGAAGAATCCAGTCTAGCCTTGCGATATTCATTCCCCAGTAACATGTTCTTATACATGTTCAAGTACAAGTATACATATATCATATCATATATCATCATACACATATCATCCAAGATGGCGCAGTTGATGGCCGCCTCGGTGCTTCGGTGCGCTTCGTTTTTTGTGGTTTTTGTTGTTAATTACGTTTGCTGCTGCGATTCCCGGAGCTCTTTCACCAGAGATGAGCTCTTGAACATCCGTGGAACAACTCCAGCGGAGTTACTTCCAACTTTTCTGCTTTCTTCCGTGGAATTATTGGACATTCTAGTTAAAGGTGCGTTCACCTTTCGTCACGCGGTGAGACGCCGTAGGAGAGGAAAACGGGCCGGCTCGCTGGTGAGACTCCGCAGGCGTGGTTCTCGCACTCCGCTGCCAGGCATCTGTCTCTCCAACGTGCGCTCACTGTGCAACAAACTGGACGAAATTCAGCTGCTCATGAGGAGAGACAGAGACTTCTCTACATCCTCCGTCTTGTGCTTCACGGAGACGTGGCTCTGCGGATCGATACCGGACTCCGCGCTCCAGCTGGCGGGCTTCCAGCTGCTCCGAGCGGACCGCGACACGGAGCTCTCCGGCAAGACGAAGGGTGGAGGAATCTGCTTCTACTTCAACAACAGCTGGTGCAACGACGTAACGGTGATCCTAAAACACTGTTCTCCTGATCTGGAAACTTTTTTCATCAACTTTATTCCCCCCGTGAGTTCGCTTAATTCATCCTGGTCGGTGTTTACATGCCGCCGGCGGGCAACGTGCACGAGGCTCAGCGGACACTCTCCGACCAGATACGGCGTGTGGAGCGGACCAACCCGGACTCTTTAGTTATTGTCCTCGGGGACTTTAACAAAGGAAATCTCACCCACGAACTTCCTAAATACAGACAGTTTATTAAATGCCCCACCAGAGAGGAGAACACGCTGGATCACTGTTACACCACAGTAAGTAGGGCTTATCACGCCATCCCTCGTGCTGCACTGGGACACTCTGACCACGTCATGGTCCATCTGATTCCTGCATACAGGCAGAAACTAAAGCTCTGCAAACCTGTGGTAAAGGAATTCAAGAAGTGGACCAGTGAGGCGCTGGAGGATCTTCGGGCGTGCTTTGACTGCACAGACTGGGATGTTTTCAGGACTGCTACTGACAGTCTGGATGAGTTCACAGAGGCTGTAACTTCCTACATCGGCTTCTGTGAGGACATCTGTGTACCATCATGTACCAGGGTGAGTTACAACAACGACAAAACCCTGGTTCACAGCGGAACTCAGAACACTACGCCTGCAGAAGGATCAGGCATTTAGGAGTGGGGACAAAGACTTGTACACAGAGGCAAAATACAAGTTTAGCAAGGCGGTGAGAGATGCTAAACGACTGTACTCTGAGAAACTCCAACAACGGTTCTCAGCAAGTGACTCTGCTTCGGTTTGGAGAGGCCTCAAACACCTCTCTAACTACAAGCCAAAAACCCCCCACTCCATGAATGACCTCCGCCTGGCAGACGGGCTGAATGAGTTCTATTGCAGATTCAAAAGTCAATGTCCTGATCCCATCCCCCACAGCTCCACCAACCTGCTGCAGTCCCCCTCCCCTCCCTCCCCCAGCCCAGGTGCTCACGCCTCTTCATCTATATCACCTTCCCCTCCCCCACCAGCAACGACCCTCTCTATTCTGGAGAGAGACGTTAACCGGTGCTTTAGAAGACAAAATCCCCGTAAGGCAGCCGGTCCGGACTCAGTCTCCCCTCACACCCTGAAGCATTGTGCTGACCAGCTGTCTCCGGTGTTCACTGACATCTTCAACACCTCCCTAGAGACATGCCACGTACCAGCCTGCTTCAAGGCCTCCACCATCCTGCAGTTCGCCTACAGAGCCAACAGGTCTGTGGACGATGCTGTCAACATGGCCCTCCACTACATCCTCCAGCATCTGGACTCCAGAAGGAACCTACGCCAGGATCCTGTTTGTGGACTTCAGCTCTGCATTCAACACCATCATCCCATCTCTGCTGCAGGACAAACTCTCCCAGCTGCACGTGCCCGACTCCACCTGCAAGTGGATCACAGACTTCCTGTCTGATAGGAAGCAGCATGTAAAGCTGGGGAAACATGTCTCAGCCTCTCGGTCCATCAGCACCGGTTCCCCCCAAGGCTGCGTTCTTTCCCCTCTGGTCTTCTCCCTGTACACCAACAGCTGCACCTCCAGTCACCAATCCGTCAAGCTCCTGAAGTTTGCGGATGACACCACCCTCATTGGACTGATCTCTGGTGGTGATGAGTCCGCCTACAGGTGGGAGTCTGACCATCTGGTGTCGTGGTGCAGTCAGAACAAACTGGAGCTCAACGCTCTAAAGACAGTGGAGATGGTTGTGGATTTCCGGCGGAACAGAGCCCCACCCTCCCCCATCACCCTGTGTGACTCCCCCGTCACTATTGTGGATTCCTTCTGTTTCCTGGGCTCCATCATCACCCAGGACCTTAAGTGGGAGCTGAACATCAGCTCCATCACCAAGAAGGCTCAGCAGAGGTTGTTCTTCCTGAGGCAGCTGAAGAAATTCAACCTGCCAAAGACGATGATGGTCCACTTCTACACGGCCATCATGGAGTCCATCCTCTGCTCCTCCATCACCGTCTGGTACGCTGCAGCCACAACCAAGGACAAGGGCAGGCTGCAGCGTGTCATCCGCTCTGCAGAGAGGGTGATCGGCTGCAATCTGCCGTCCCTGCAGGACTTGTTCGCTTCCAGGTCTCTGAAGCGTGCTAAAAAGATCGTGGCCGACCCCTCTCACCCCGGACAAAACCTGTTTGTGCCCCTTCCATCTGGCAGGAGGCTGAGGTCCATCAGGACTAAGACCTCCCGCAACACCAACAGTTTCTTCCCGTCGGCAGTCGGGCTCATCAACAGAGCCGGTCCCCCACTGACTGACTATAACATTCCACCACCGGTCACTCCCCTTCACACTGCACATGCCACTTTAACTGTAATTCATCACTTTGTTGTCACTCGTCACTTTGTTACTTGTTTGTTACTTGTTCGTTAGTTTACTTTATGCTTAATATTTTTCTTATTAACTTTTTTAATATTTAAAATTTTAACTTTATTCCCTTGTTTTTTACTAACCCATAGCCTTATTCTACTAACCCACTGCATTAGCATTTCATTTTACTTTATTTTATTACTTGTGCACTGTTGTCTTGTCTGTCTACTGTCGCGCACTAACCGCCAAGACAAATTTCCATTCCGTTTGTTTGCCATATTTTGGCAAAAAAAATGTTTCCTGATTCCTGATTCCTGACATGTTCTTCTTCCAAGGGTGACAAAGCAATTCTATGATTCATTCTTAAAACAATGTGTTAACTGCCGTGATGAGTGATCCCATACAAAGCTTGAAAGCCAGTTCACGGTCAGGATTGTTCACATGAACACCATATTAGGAGCCACTAAACATGATTTTGTGACCAAATAAGTGTATTCACCATATAACTCATAAATCTGAGTGCTACATAGATATAAATATGCATGTTTTTAAACATGAACCACATTTTAGATCTGCATGGGTAAAACGTTTTAATTGCGGCACTAATGCAAACCCCCCCCCCCCCCCCCTCCCCCTTTATCCGAGTGTCAATGAAGAGTTAAAATCCAATATGTTGGTACATTTGTACAGTTACCTGTATCTAATTTATTATATTTGTGCTTGAATCCAAATTTTTCAAACGTGCAAACAATTGTAACACGATTAATCGCATGATTTTTGGTGATTAACAGCGATTAATCGCTTGTTACGCAAAATAATATCCTAAAAGTTATTGTTTTGCACGCTTTTATTTTGTAATGTTATCGGAACAACAGGCACTCTCGGAGGAACAGCAAGTTAACATACAGTATATAAATTGTTTTTCTTTTTTGTTCTGAACAGAAGAAACATTTGTGTTTTTATCAGGGAACAGCATAATGCGCAGTACTAAGGGCCCTTGTTAGAGGAAGGTAAAGTGGTCTAGCACAAAAAAAGACTTTCCAGTCTGTAAAGATTGTGGATTCCATTTGACTCGCAGTCAAAGAAAAAAAAACACTTCCAGTGATGCAGGTTGAGCAGTTACACAATGACAAAATTAACTTTTAACTACGGTTGGGTATCGAGAACCGGTGCCATATTGGTACGACCGGTATCTTCCGTACCGAAACACAATGCAGATTTCCGATGGACACAGGCAGACACTAGCGCGTGCATATCAGACATGTGAGCGTATACAGGTGAGCACGCGGCCAACAGCGGACACAGCGTGAGTCCGCAACGGCCGCTCCCCATCCCCATTCCCTCCGCTCCCGTACCAGACAGGGTCTGAGGGTGTAGCGGCGTTTTTCCATGTTGTTTGTCATTATCCGCATTGAGTTGCAGTTGTGACTTCATTTCCTCACGCGAATGACAGGAGATTGTTTGATTCTTTTCGTCTTTATTTTACTCAGCAAAGCGTTAACTACACGGTAGAAAACGATATGCTCTCATGGCCCAAAGCAGCTCTTCTGAGTGACACCTGGTGCAATCATGACGTAAATAAATTAAGACAAAAAAGAATGAAAAATCAATGTGACATAAATGCTTTTCATTATATGTTACATATCTGTAGTTCTTGCACAATGAGCATACATCTAAAATGAAATAATTAATACACCCCAAATTCTAATGAACCAATATCTGGCTCTTACAGAAGGTAAATAGTGTAATTACATCGTAAACTATTGTGGTGGAAGATTTTGCACAGACAATCGTTAAGTAAGAATCAAAGGCTCTGAGTCAAGTATGTCTTTTCTCCGTTTATTTCCTTGCAAGGGAAAAAGGGTCACAACAGCTACGTGGTCAGTAGACTGTCAAGAACCTCCTTTTTTTTCCAACACATCGAGGCAGTTGTTATACCTAAGTTTAGATATCGGTGGCGTCAACAGAAACCGTTGACCATCTTGTTGAGTATCTACAGCCAGGGTACTGGGAACATCTTATCCATGTAAGACACGTCAGCTCTTTGACCGTATCCTTGCTCTCCCAACATGCTTAAACAAAGGTGGTCATAGACATAACAAACACTTTGTTCAATCTCTACAGCTATGACGCTGGAAACATCTAATCCAAGTGGGAGACATCAGTTCTTATGTCAGGGCCTTTGTGACCTAAGCACTTGCAACTAATAAACTGGTTATACAAATGAAGCATTTAAAAGGGTCACATATCATTTTCCCATTACATTCCACTCTTTTGATTACATAATAATCACAAACTATGCAATCAATTTAGAATGACTACTCTAAAAATTTACCATCTGATATCTACCACATCAAATATCACAAAACATGAACATCTGGACATCGCTCACAAAACTTTGCCTGCCACAGAACAAAAACTCCCTAAAAAACCCTCCGAAATGGGAAAATAGGAAGAAATCTGTTAGGAGAAGATAAAGACTGGAAACCTTCTCACAGGATTTGAGCGTTACACCCCAGATGTCATGTGTACAGTATTGAAATAAAAAAGAAATGAAAACATGTTTAAATCACAATACCAGAACTTGATCCCCTTTCACACAATATCCACCGCCTCAGATATAGAATATTGTTGAAAGGTCATTATATCAATCATATCTACGTTACATACTAATAAATGCAAGAATAAAAGCTGTTTTTGTGAGAATGTTATTTCTCATTGTTTTAGCAAGCTACTGTGAAACCAAAAACATTTAGAACACCAGGAATGCACACAGACAGTGTGTCACTATGTCACTATGCGTATGTGTCGAGGTCGTAAGTGTTCAGCTCGTCAAGGGAGTCCGAGTCACTGTTGGGGTTAACGTCAGAGTCATTCCATGATAAGAGAGAACCACACTTTAGATAGCGGACTACGGAATCACAAAAAGATGCTGAGATACAATGAAACTGAAGCAAGCAATAATATGAATAAACTGTCGTGGCACAAACGACTACTGTGTCTATGTGGAGGGGTCCTGGCCGTGTTCTTCTTCTTGTGTTGGTCCGCAGGTACACGTTGGGATGTGGAGTCTGCCAACCTTCTTTCTTGTGAGGCATCCGCGTTGTAGACAGTCAACACAGATCACAATGCACTGTGTGTCTGTCGGTCAACTGCCCGTCCGTGGTCACTGGATCGGTGGTGTCGGTTGATTGACACTTTTGTGGAGGTAGGGTCGCCTGAGCCCACTGCTGGTACTGGATCTGGAACCTTCTTGCAATGGGATGCGTGAACCCAAGTTGCTCTTTCAGCTACCTTGACCGCTGTTTGGGTGACCAGGAGAATCTGGAATGGACCCTGCCACCGTTTAGCTTTCCAACTTTTCCTCCTGAAGTCCTTTACCACCACAAAGTCACCTGGTTGCAGTCGGTGTAGTGGACCCGTTGCTTCTCTTGGAAGTGCAGCTACAACCTGTTTTCTTACATCAGACAAAGTGGAAGACAGTCGAATGCAATAGGTTAACATGTCATTCTCGCACATTGTGGTGGAAGGGAGGGGTGTTCCTGGAGCTTCCACACCTATATGGGGAGGAACTGCGAAAAGGATTTCAAATGGGCTTAGGTTGCTGCGTGTTCGTTTCCTCATCCGCATGTACATCAGAACCAAGGGCAGTGCTTTTGTCCACGGTAGACCTGTGTCTGTGCAACATTTGGCCAGTTTTGTTTTCAATGTTCCATTCTCTCTCTCTACCGCTCCTCCACTAGCTGGATGGTATGCGCAGTGTGTTTTTAAGTCAATACCCAGGTATGCACTTAATTCTGTGATTGCTTGGTTGACAAAATGTGAACCATTGTCGCTAGAAATTTTGCTTGGGATTCCCCAGCGGGGAATGATCTCTGAAATCAAGGCTTTAGCCACTGTGGAGGCTGTCTGCTTACTGGAGGGAAACACCTCAACCCATTTGGACCACATGTCTACCATTACAAGACAGTGTTTCTTACCTTCTGATGGGGAGAGTTCCACAAAATCCATCATTACATGTTCAAATGGTCTTGCAGGCGGTGGATGTGCTGCATGATGTGACACCTGTACTGAACGACCTACATTGTGAGTTGCACATGTTATGCATGCTTGGCAGAACCTTTGTGCGTGTAACGTTTTGGGGGTGTTTGTGTTGGTTTGTGTCCTGTCTCTCCATGTACAGGAAATCTCCAGGCAAGATGGCTACCCTTCACCCAAGGAGTAGCCGATTGGATACGACCGACCTGGACTCCTCCCCTTCATTATTGGATGCAGCTGGTGCAGGTCTATAAAGACCTGTCATTGTAGATCTTTGAGGGGAGGGTTCTGCAGCTCTGATGGCAGAGCGCTTCTGGTGGCTCGCTGGTGTCCTCTCTCCTGGTTCTGTGTTTATTTCCGTCGTTGGGGTTTGTCAGTATCTTGTTCAGAGAGAGAGAGAGAGAGAGTTTGTTTGTTAAAAGGTAGTCCCAGAGCGTGGGCTCTTTGGGTTAGTGTGTATGTTACATTTGTTTTGTATACTGTTTGTTTTTTTGAGTTAAACATTTTTCTTCCTGTGTTGCGGGGGGGAAAAGGGGATATTGTTAGGGAAGAGACCCATGGGTATACACCACCCGTAGCTGACTGCCTGTCTAGATACACTAGGCAAGACCTGGGCGGACCACTCCCTGTACTTTTGGTTAGCGGGCCTCATCCGTGCCCGAGGTAGAGTAAAGGGGGGGGGGATTAGGTCAGTTAGGGAAGTGTTCACCCTTTTTGCTTGTTTCTTTGCTTTGGTCTCGCCCAGCCCCTTTTCCCCTGAACAATTGTTTGGTTTTTTTCCTTTTAAGGAGAGAATAAACCTCCTATTTTGTTTACACCGTTTGCCTGTGCCAGTAGTCGTCACTCACACCACAACCCCATACCTCTGGTCGCCACGTTCATCAGGGCTCATGTTTGCGGGGGTTGCGCTCCCTTACACCTAGACTAAGGGAGACGTAACAAGTGGGGGCTCGTCCGGGATCGTCAATCTCCCGACTTCCCTGTGAGCACAAGGTCCTGGTGGGTGCTGGTGCGAAGGTGTGGTGTTGTAGGGTGATTTCAGCAACAAGTTGCTAGTTTGGTTTGTAGTAGTGGTGGTGGCGTGTGTACCTACTAGAATGGCTGCTCCAGCACTGGCTGTTTTTCTAGCAGCTCCATCCCTTGACCAGCTGGGAGGGATGCGCAGGTCAGAGTTATTCGCCGTCGCCGATCATTATAAAATCTCCGTCCCAAGGCAGGCCCTCAAGGCAGAGATGTTAGAGTTAATAAAAAAAGGGTTGGTTCACCAGGGGGTTTGTGAGGGGGTGGACGAGGGCAGTGAGGCCTCAGGTGAAGAGTCTGGGGATGAAAAGACTGTGGGTGCACTGCTGGGTGATGAACAGGGGTTGGGGGCCGCTGCACCAGTGGTTTTACCTAGGGCCGACCTTTCGCCTCGTTCCTCTGTTGGGTCCAGAAGTGCTGCGGCTAGGCTCGAGTACCGGCTGGCTCGCCTAGAGATGGAACGAGAGGAGAGGGAAAAGGACAGACAATTTGAACTTAGAAAGAAAGAAATAGATGCAGAGAAAGAGGTGCGAATCAGGCAGCTCGAGTTAGAGGCGGGTGTTGGGGTTCCGTTAGCTCCCAACCTCGGTCGGTTTGAGGTGAGCAAGAATATTGCGGTAGTGCCGCCTTTCCGGGAGGCTGAAGTAGATTCATACTTTTCAGCATTTGAGCGTGTGGCTACTGCGTTGCACTGGCCACGGGAGGTTTGGTCCATCCTCCTGCAGTGCAAACTGTCTGGCAAAGCCCAGGAGGTTGTGGCGTCTCTCTCTCTAGAAGAGAGTGGGGATTACGAAATAGTTAAAGCAACTGTGTTAAGGGCCTACGAGTTGGTTCCAGAGGCATATAGACAACGTTTTAGGAACCACAAAAAGCCTCAGACCCGCACTTTTGTAGAGTTCGCCAGGGATAAAGAGACACTATTCGATCGCTGGTGTGCGGCTAGCAAGGTCAAGACGTTTGCTGAGATAAGGGAGCTGGTCCTTTTAGAAGATTTTAAAAACCATCTACCTGACAGAATTGTTGTGCATTTAAACGAACAGAAAGTGCCGACATTGCCTCAAGCCGCTGTGTTAGCGGATGAGTACGCTTTGACCCACAAAATAATGTTTACGGCACCGCGACAAGAGGCTCGACCGCCAACAACGCCTACAACAGCATCTCATGCCAGCCGTGTTTCTCTGGGTGAGACCAGATCTGCACAGGAGACACGTGAGTGTTTTTATTGTCATCGTCCCGGTCACCTCATAGCGGTGTGTCCGGTTCTGAGAAACAAGAAAGCACCGTCACCGGTGCGATCGAAAAGCATAAACTTAATACATTCCATGTCTCAGACAAACAGCAATAATACAAACAAGGTTGGGGAGAAGCCAGATCAGGTGTATGCTCCGTTTGTGTCAGGTGGGAATGTGTCCCTTACAGGGGAACCAGTTGGCCAAATGAGCGTCACCATACTGCGTGACACGGGGGCAGCGCAGTCTTTAGTACTATCAGACAGCCTGCCCTGGTCCCATGGGTCATACTGTGGGTCAAACGTCCTTCTACAAGGACTCGGAGTAACCCCCATGTCTGTACCACTGCATTGGGTCTGGTTAAAGTCCAAACTAGTGTCGGGACGTTTTCGTGTTGGCGTGGTACCAACTCTGCCGGTGGAGGGAGTCACATTTCTGCTTGGGAATGACATTGCCGGTGGCCATGTAACACCCATGTTAGAGGTGGTGGACACACCGACCCTGGAACCTACGGACGACATTTTAGTACAGGCTTACCCTCATGTGTTCCCAGCTTGTGTGCTTACACGGGCCCAGTCCCGTAGGTTGGGAGACGAGGTGGACCTGTCAGACTCGATTCTTGAGCGTGTGAACGTGGAGCCAGCCCAGTCCAGTATTTCCACTTCAATGAAAACTGCAATAGGTAAGCGTGGAATTGAATTCCAATTACACAATATATTGTCATCGATAACCTCACAGAGTATGATTAAGGCTCAGAAGGAAGACGTTAGTCTGAAGAAATGTTTTGATTGTGTAGTGATTTCTGAGGAAGCAAACACAAAAGAGGTGTCTTACTTCATGGAGGCTGGCGTTCTTATGCGCAGGTGGGCAGTGCAGGGTAACGTTCGGGGTTTAGGGGTTGTCAAGCAGGTGGTCGTCCCTAAACCATTCAGACAGCAAGTGTTATCCCTAGCACATGACCCTGCTTGGGCTGGGCACCTAGGAATAACAAAGACTTATGACAGAGTCCTTCGCCACTTTTTCTGGCCAGGTCTGAAGTCAGATGTTGTGGAATTTTGTAATACCTGTCATGGATGCCAACTAACAGGAAAAGCGAACCAGGTCATCCCTCGGGCGCCACTGCATCCGATTCCTGTGCTGGGAGAACCGTTCGAACGGGTAATCGTGGATTGTGTGGGTCCTTTACCGAGAACGCGGAGTGGTAACCAATACCTTTTAACAGTGATGTGTAGTGCTACTCGGTATCCGGAGGCTATTCCCCTCCGTACCATCACAGCCAAGACTGTAGTTAAGGCCCTGATCAAGTTTTTCTCTACATTTGGCTTACCGAGGGTACTTCAGTCAGATCAAGGTTCAAATTTTATGTCAAAACTGTTTGTAACCTCTCTAAAAGAATTGGGTATTACTCACCAGGTCTCGAGTGCGTATCATCCGGAAAGCCAGGGAGCACTCGAGCGGTGGCACCAGACCCTCAAATCGATGCTCCGAAAATACTGTATGGATAATCCAAATTGGGATGAGGGAGTGCCATTTGTGTTGTTTGCTAGTAGGGAAACAGTGCAAGAGTCGTTAGGTTTTAGCCCTGCTGATTTAGTGTTCGGACATACACTAAGAGGACCGTTGAAGGTTCTGAAGGAAAACGTTTTGTCCCCCACGTCTGTCAGTGCCCCTAAGAATGTGATGGACTTCATTAGCCAGATGAGGGAGAGGCTACATGCAGCCTGCGCAGTAGCTAAAGAGTCCCTCTCGACTGCACAGATGCGTATGAAAATGCGTTATGATAAGGGGACGGTTGAGCGTTCGTTTGTGCCGGGAGAGCTAGTTCTAGCATTGTTGTCAGTTCCAGGGTCGTCTCTCTCAGCCCGTTTCTCAGGTCCATATGTGATTGATAGTAAGCTCAGCGATACTAACTATGTAATAAAGACCCCAGACCGTAGGCGTTCGTTACGGACATGTCACATTAACATGTTGAAAGCATACCGTACACGAGGTCCTTCTAACACTCTCTCCAATAAGCCCATCCAGTCCGCTGTCTCTTCAGTGGCCACTGTTGCGCTGCCGGCGGGGGCGTACCTGGAGGATGACCCGGAGGACGGTCTGGAGTTAAGACATGCAGTGAAACCGGGTGAATGTATGGGTAATACAGAAATGTTGGGAAAGTTACCATCCCTTTTGAAACATTTGGAATGTGAGCAGTCTCAAGAGCTTGTGTCCTTGATTAACTCCTACCTCACCTTGTTTCATGACGTACCTGGATGTACCACGGTTTTGACACACGATGTTGATGTAGGAAACGCGACCCCCATCCGTCAACACCCGTACCGGGTAAATGCGTTTAAGAGGGAGAAGATGAAAGGTGAGATTGAGTACTTGTTAAAAAACAACATGGCCAAAGCCAGTAACAGTGCTTGGAGTTCACCTTGTATCCTAGTCCCAAAACCAGACGGCACATCCCGGTTGTGCACAGACTATCGGCGAGTTAATGGTGTTACTGCACCAGACTCTTATCCGTTACCTCGAATAGAAGATTGCATCGACAGCATCGGCTCCGCGGTGTTTGTCACGAAGTTAGACCTGTTGAAAGGGTATTGGCAAGTGCCTCTAACCCCTCGTGCCTCGGAGATTTCTGCGTTTGTGACCCCTGACAATTTTGTGCAATATACCGTAATGCCTTTTGGCATGTGCAATGCGCCCGCTACGTTCCAACGCCTAGTAAATACCGTGTTTGCCGATGTTCCTAACTGTACCGCATATATCGACGACGTCGTAATATATTCGTCAACTTGGGCCGACCATATCGCTACGCTAGACATGGTGTTTGAATGTTTAGAAAAAGCATCCCTGACGTTAAACCTGGCAAAGTGCGAGTTCGGAAAAGCTACAGTTACATACCTTGGAAAACAGGTGGGACATGGGCAGGTTCGGTTGTTAGCTAGCAAGGTGGAAGCCATAGCTAGTTTCCCTGCCCCTGTTACGCGCCGTGAGCTTCGCCGTTTCCTAGGTATGGTGGGTTATTACCGTACGTTTTGCAAAAACTTTTCGACGGTGGTAGCCTCCCTGTCTTCGCTTTTGTCACCCAAGGTTCCGTTTAAGTGGTCTCCGGAATGTGAGCATTCGTTCAATTCCGCGAAGCTACTCCTGTGTACTGCCCCGGTGCTTGCAGCCCCTGATTTTAGCAAACCTTTTAAAATGGAGGTTGACGCTAGCGCCGTGGGCGCAGGCGCCGTCCTCTTACAGGAGGACGGTGAAGGGATCGATAGACCCGTTTGTTTCTTTTCAAAAAAATTCAGTGACTGTCAGACAAGGTACTCCACCATCGAGCAGGAGACATTGGCTTTGTTATTAGCCCTTCAATTTTTCGAAGTGTACGTCGGGTCTAGTGTTGTCCCTGTGGTGGTGTTTACTGACCACAATCCGCTAATTTTTCTCCACAGGATGTACAATCAGAACCGCCGGCTCATGAGGTGGGCGCTAATTGTGCAGAGTTACAACTTGTGCATCAAATATAAAAAGGGATCGGACAACATTGTTGCAGATGCGTTGTCTCGTGCACACTAGTGTTGTTTTGGTGTTTGTAGTATGTTTTACTGTGATAGGATGGATGGTGCAATCCTGGATAGTTTTGCACCTTTTTTTGGGGGGGGCGTGTTACGTTTTGGGGGTGTTTGTGTTGGTTTGTGTCCTGTCTCTCCATGTACAGGAAATCTGCAGGCAAGATGGCTACCCTTCACCCAAGGTGTAGCCGATTGGATACGACCGACCTGGACTCCTCCCCTTCATTATTGGATGCAGCTGGTGCAGGTCTATAAAGACCTGTCATTGTAGATCTTTGAGGGGAGGGTTCTGCAGCTCTGATGGCAGAGCGCTTCTGGTGGCTCGCTGGTGTCCTCTCTCCTGGTTCTGTGTTTATTTCCGTTGTTGGGGTTTGTGAGTATCTTGTTCAGAGAGAGAGAGAGAGAGAGTTTGTTTGTTAAAAGGTAGTCCCAGAGCGTGGGCTCTTTGGGTTAGTGTGTATGTTACATTTGTTTTGTATACTGTTTGTTTTTTTGAGTTAAACATTTTTCTTCCTGTGTTGCGGGGGGGAAAAGGGGATATTGTTAGGGAAGAGACCCATGGGTATACACCACCCGTAGATGACTGCCTGTCTAGATACACTAGGCAAGACCTGGGCGGACCACTCCCTGTACTTTTGGTTAGCGGGCCTCATCCGTGCCCGAGGTAGAGTAAAGGGGGGGGGGGATTAGGTCAGTTAGGGAAGTGTTCACCCTTTTTGCTTGTTTCTTTGCTTTGGTCTCGCCCAGCCCCTTTTCCCCTGAACAATTGTTTGGTTTTTTTCCTTTTAAGGAGAGAATAAACCTCCTATTTTGTTTACACCGTTTGCCTGTGCCAGTAGTCGTCACTCACACCACGACCCCATACCTCTGGTCGCCGCGTTCATCAGGGCTCATGTTTGCGGGGGTTGCGCTCCCTTACACCTAGACTAAGGGAGACGTAACAGTGCGTAAGCTGCAAAACCTTTTGTGAACCATGTTGCATCAATGATACTTAACATTCCCCCTTTTGACACATGGTCTAACCCATGAGTCAATTTCGCATAGTGAGGGAAGAAATGTTTAGGTAAGCATGGATTACCATTCGGACCATACCAGATGCCGTCTATGAATTTGGAGCCTGAGGAGGACCAAAAACGTCTCTCATCTGAAGTAGAGGGACTGCACGGCTGCAAGAGAGGAGGGAAGAGAACACATGGCAGGAACTGGGCGTGATGGTTTGGGAAGAGGACGTCTAGCAGCCGCTTTTGCAGCTAAGTCCGCTCGCTCATTCCCCTTTGCGATGTCGCCTGTGCCGGATGTGTGCGCTGCACATTTACAAACGGCAATAGCTGAGGGCAACAAAATGGCATCCAATAGTTCTGCTATCAGAGTGTGGTGTAACACTGGTTTGCCATCCGATTTGAGGAAATTTCTGTGTCTCCACAGCGCGCCGAAATCATGAACCACGCCAAAAGCGTATCTGGAATCAGTGTGAATGGTTGTCGTTTTATCCTTAGCTAGTTTACAAGCTTCTGTCAGCGCGATTAATTCTGCTGCTTGGGCTGAGAGGTGACATGGAAGAGGGCCGGAACACAGAACAGTTGAGTCTGAAACAACAGAGAAACCCACAAGATTAGAACCAGTCAGGGGATCCCGTGAAGCAGATCCGTCAACATACATTACCATGTCACTGTTGAGCAGAGGTGTGTCTGCGAGGTCTGGTCGAGGTGTGCACTGAGCTTCCAGCTCAGCCAAACAATTATGCTCCTCTCCATCCTCCGGAGTGGGGAGAAGAGATGCAGGATTGAGGACATTGCAGCGTTTTACTGTAACATTCGGCATGTCTAGGAGACATGTGTGATATCGAAGGTAACGCGCTGCAGATAAATGAGACGACTTCTGTTCGAGAAGAATCAGTGAAACCGAATGTGGAACCAATAATGTTAGCGTAGCATAGCCTACAATGTCACGAGAGGCTGTAAGAGCCTTTTCAGCAGCTGCCACAGCTCGAAGGCACTGTGGTAAGCCTGCTGCTACCGGATCGAGTTTTGCAGAGAAATAAGCTACTGGTCGTAGTTTATCGCCATGGGATTGTAGGAGCACTGATGTCATACATCCAGAACGTTCGTCAACGGTTTGTGTGAACGGTTTGTGAGGATCAGGAAGACCCAAAGTCGGAGGAACTTGTAACGCGCATTTCATGTCCGTGAAAGCTTGAGAGGCTGCAGGGAGCCACTGAATTTTATCATGCGCGCTGAGATTTTTTCCATGTATCAATGCGGACAGAGGTTGCTCGAGTTGGGAGTAATTTGGAATAAATGACCTACAGTAGGAACACATTCCCAAAAATGACATCATCTGTTTCTTGGTTTGTGGTTTTGGAAGTGTTACAATTGAGGCAATGCGTTTTGGTGATAGTGTCTTCCCTTCACCGGAAATGTTATGGCCTAGGAAATGAACGTTTTGTGAAACAAACTGTAGTTTGGATAGGCTGGCCTTGTGTCCTTCCACTGCTAAGTGTTGAAGCAATTTGAGTGTGTCCCGTTCACACTGCTGTTGTGTTGGAGCTGCAATTAAACAGTCATCAACATACTGCAAAAGCGCTGTTCCTGGAGACAAAGTGAGGCTCTCCAAACTTTCCCTGAGTGCCTCGTTGTAGATCGTAGGTGATTCTGTGTAGCCCTGACACAAGCATGTGAAAGTGTAAGGCTTGCCATTGAAATTAAACGCAAACCAAAACTGACTGTCAATGTCCACAGGGACACTGAAAAAAGCATTTGAGAGGTCAACCACGGAAAACCATCGAGCATCAGGTGGAACCTGTGCCATAATGGTGTAAGGGTTGGGAACATTTGGGGCTCGTGCGTGGACGGCTGCAGTAACTGCTTTTAGGTCCTGCACGAAGCGCCACTCAGTTGGTTTGCCTGCATCTCTGATCTTTTTAACTGGAAAAATAGGTGTTCTTACCGGCGAGTCAGGACATGGAACAATGACTCCGGCCTTTAAGAGGGAGTTGAACACCGGTGTTATACCGTCAATGGCCTCTTGGCGCAGTGGGTATTGATGTTTGTGGGGACGGAAGTCTGATCGAGGAGTGATGACCACAGGTTGACATTTTTTGATGAGTCCCACGTCATATTTATGCGCTGCCCACAAGGTGTCCGGAACAGAACTGAGGGCAGGAGAAATAGAGGAGACATTAGTCAAAAATGTATCAGTGTGTGTGTCAGAAAATATGTTATTTTCATCCATGACATAAACAGATCTGAGAGCAGGTGTGCAAAATGCGAATGGCTGTTTAAAGAAGCCTGTCGACGGAGAGCGCATCACAAGTGGATCTGGTGTAGCCTCCCAATCTGCCAATGCCTCTGCGACAAAAGGTCCCAAATCTCTCCATTGGTCTGTTGCTGCTTTAGACAAGGAGATGTGTGGGAAAGAAGAGTCCACATTAAAGAGGTGCTGCTGAGAGGGGGTGAGAGAAACGGAAACAGCACATTTAAGTGTGGACCAAAACAATGTCATACATGCAATTTGATCATTCAGATCCTGTAGAAATAATGCATCATATTGCTTATCTGGCCCATGTGACACATGAGCTGTGCAGTGGAGATATGAAGCATCCATGCACTCTGCCTCAGGCTGGACGCGTGATGCTGCCAGGTGGGACAGTTCTGATTGTGAGTCAACCGGAAGCCACCACTGGTACACAAACATTGGATCACTCATAACTGTCTTTGCCATCTGGTCAATGGCTCTGCATCTCACCACTTGCAACCCTGTAGGAGTGGAGATGAGGCTAATGCCGAAAGAACACATGAGGTCTCTGCCCATTAGATTAATGGGACAGCAAGAGCAAGAGGACAGCAAAAAGGAATGTTTTACTGTGATGTCTGGTTCAGGGTCAGTTGAGTCAGTGTGTGTACTGGTCATAGGTGCCGTAAATCTCTCTACAATAGTCATCCCTGAAGCTCCTTGTGAGAAAACCTGTTTTCCACTAAGTTTCTGACCTGGAAAATACTTCTGTTGTATTACAGAATGTGTAGCCCCCGAATCAACCAAAAACGATAAAAGTTTCCCTTGAATTTGCACCATAGTGGTGGGCATATTTTCAAATGATTTTCCTGAAAACTTTGCGTATGTGTGTTTAAGTGAAAGCTTTTGTTGTGTTCTCAATTGCTCTGTGATGTCCACGAGAGCTTGTTGTTGCTCCGGTGTGTGAATGTGAGTGTGCGTGCAGGGAGTTAGTGCAGAAAGCGTTTCTTCATTGCAGGCTGCGGTGTGTGTGTGTTTTACTTCCCTTATCATGTGAGGCCTCAGCATGGTTGCCGTCTCCCCCTCACATGCAGCCTCCTCCCCCTCCGCCTCACGTCAATCGGAATGTGCGTTGCCACCCCTTCCTCGTCTGGCCAGTCCACGCCCCCATCCTCTACGAGGTGCATTTTGTGGACATTCTCTGTGCCAATGTCCTTGTTCGCCACAGCGGAAACACGTATCATAGTCATTGGGTGGAGACAGCTGTGATCCCTCCTGGTTCCAGGAGGAGCGTCCCCTCTTCATATCCCGACCCCTGAATCCGCCCCGTTGGTTGGGATCCCGTGAGCGGTCGTTTCTGGCAAGTTGAGTGACAGCTTGGAGCATAGTCAGTTGGGCGAGTTCAATCTGACGAGAGCGCCTTTTCCCCTCGTGGTCAGTTCTCTCTATGTCCATGGATTGCGCATGCGCAGCATGTTTCTTTACATCCGCGAGTCGCGAGTCTTCCATTCCAGCCACAGAGCGCTGCACATTCATTTTTATGTCGGGCAATAGTCCATTCATGAAAGCATTCTTCAGGTGTGATTCCCACGTCCCCAGAGCGTCTCCTAACACGGCGGGTTGTGGAATGCCACTGTTAAGATTAAACACTGTGAGAAGTCTTTGGTAGTAATCATGGACGGACTCACCCGCTGCCTGCTTGGTATTGTTGATGGGAGTCATATCCACTTTGTCAGGGAACAATGTCTTTATGCCGTCGCTCAAAGCCGTGAGTGCGTCTCTGTACGGCTTATTTTGATTTGAACTCCATTCAACGTCTGCCGCACTGGTGTCTCCTGCAACCAGCTGGTTGAGCTTCTGGTAGTGAGTCGGACCCACGTGACTCATTAGAACACGTCGAATTTCAGCAAAGTTGGGCAGGAATTGCTTACAGAAGTCCATGAATGCTTCAGCAAACAGTCTTCCCGAGTGCTGTATCGGCGGGAGATGAGCCATTGCAGCTCTAATGTCCGTATCAGTCCAAGGCCGGAAAACAAGTATGGGACCTGAGTGTCCTGGTACTTGAATCATTGGGGTTTGGAGCACAGATTTTGCATCCGGGGGAACTCCCTCTGGGTCGAAAGAGGGGGAAACAACATCTGATGTAGATGGTTGCTCTGCAATCAGTTTGTTGATGGCAGAAGTGTCCCCTCCGGTTGCTCCTGGAGAGCGAGATCGAGTGAGGAGAGCGGCCTGTCTCTTTTCCTCCTCTTCGCCGAGGAGTCGTTCCTGTGCTGCTTTCACTGCCGCTTCCTTTTCCTCCCTCTGCCGGGTGTAGTGAACTTTTTGAGCTTGTGACCATGCAGACGAAGGTTGCTGGTTCGCAGATGAAGCAGGGTACGGTGGTGGGCATGTGTTGAGGAGAGGGCCGCCAGCCCCTGTGAGACTCGGATACAAGGGAGAAGAAGCACATCGGTCATTTTGTTCAATAACATTTGGATCTGGTTTTTCAACCAATGTGGTTTTTGCGCATGTCAATTCTTTAGCCATTTGTTTCCTTTCTCTACATTCACATTCATCCTCCCACCATTTTAACCATTTACTTTGTTTCTCAATGTTCTCCAAGTCTTTGCCTTTTATCACCCTCTGAGTTTTTATACCCTTCTCTTTTGCCTCTAAGCCTGTTCGTAACATGTTCAGTTTTATTCTACTGAAAGAACCATTTGCAGGGAACCCAAAATCTTTTGACCACTCGGGCAAAAACTCTAGAGATTGATCTCCATATTTCCTTCTCATCAGATCCACAATGGGTCCCTCCGGAGAACCCATTTCCTTTTTACCTTTACCCTGTACACCACCCATCTTTCAGGCGTGGTGAAGTATACTTTTTATTACTTAAAATATAGTCGTCACTATAAGTCTTGATTTTCTTTTACGTAGGAAAAATACAAGTTAAAACCCAACCAGAACTATTGGTTAATAAATATAGGTCAAGGGCGCAAATATCTGTTTTCAGATTACTGTCCGAAAACCCCGATATTGTTCCTGTCTTCCTGTTAGGTCAAGGGCTGACATTTTGCGATTTCAGTGAACTCTCAAAATCCCTCCTATCTTCCCCTTCGGTCAAGGGTCACAATTGTCAATTGCCCCTGTCTTCCCCTTTGGTCAAGGGTCACAATTATGCGTTTTCAGAGTGTTAGTCTGAATACAATCGTAATACGCAAATTGCCCCTGTCTTCCCCTTTTAGGTCAAGGGTCACAATAATGCGACGCAAATTGCCCCTGTCTTCCCCCTTGGTCAAGGGTCACAATTATGCGATTTTCAGATAGTTAGTCTGAATACAATCGTAAATGTGCACATTGCTCCCTGTCTTCCTCAGTAAAAAGTTGGATGCTGATGAACCGGAAATACTGTACAATTACTCTTATAATTTTATACACATTTTTCAAATAACCGGATAAAAAGTTATCATCATTAGAAGCCCAATCAAATAACCGAAATTTGGATTTTCTAAGAAGACAGAGAAAAAATAATTTAAAAAAATCCCAAAGTACTAAATACCCGTCTTTGTAATCTGTTATCACCCGTTATAATTCAGGAAGCCCCGTTTGAAAATCAGACTATCAACTTCTCACCCGATTCGTGTGAAAATCTTCCTCATCGGATCGTGTTGAAGCCAATCAGGTCTCTTTTGGTCGCCGGTCCCCTCTCTCTGAGTGTGATGAGGTATAGGGCAGAATCACGTTTTGGTGGATCCTGAAGGGGCCCCTTCCCGGACGTCCTCGGAGTCCCGACGGAGCTTCAAACGATCCCACTTCTGACACCAAATTGTGGTGGAAGATTTTGCACAGACAATCGTTAAGTAAGAATCAAAGGCTCTGAGTCAAGTATGTCTTTTCTCCGTTTATTTCCTTGCAAGGGAAAAAGGGTCACAACAGCTACGTGGTCAGTAGACTGTCAAGAACCTCCTTTTTTTCCCAACACATCGAGGCAGTTCTTATACCTAAATTTAGATATCGGTGGCGTCAACAGAAACCGTTAACCATCTTGTTGAGTATCTACAGCCAGGGTACTGGGAACATCTTATCCATGTAAGACACGTCAGCTCTTTGACCGTGTCCTTGCTCTCCCAACATGCTAAAACAAAGGTGGTCATAGACATAACAAACACTTTGTTCAATCTCTACAGCTATGACGCTGGAAACATCTAATCCAAGTGGGAGACATCAGTTCTTATGTCAGGGCCTTTGTGACCTAAGCACTTGCAACTAATAAACTGGTTATACAAATGAAGCATTTAAAAGGGTCACATATCATTTTCCCATTACACTATAACCTTTAATATATTGTTCATAGTTTGAAGTTAAAAAGTTCGAAGATGTTGTTTGAAGCCATGTATTTTTATGTTATTTATATTTACAGTGTTGTTCAAACGGTTAAGATATTGTTCAATTTGAAGAAAAGAACTGAACTTCCGGACCTTGTGTTTTCTCCTGTGGGTGATTGTCTCCCGTGTCCCTAATTGTTTCCTTCCGCGTCCAATCACTTTCCCAGTCTATCTAAACCGTGTGTGTCCCTCGGCCTTTTTTATTTTCATTAAATAAAGTGGTTTTGCTTTTACAATCTGCGTTTGAATCTCTGTGTCTGAAGTCCTGGACTTTAAACAAGCACTTTAAGGATCCTGATACGTTTTTCACTTTGTTTGAGCGTATTGCAGATGCAAGAAAATGGCCTGATGCTGACAGGACCTTGATGCTTCAGTGCGTACTTACCGTTAGGGCCCAGGAAGCCTATTCAGCGCTGCATGCGAGTGAGTGTATGAATTATGCTAAGGTCAAATCTGCTGTCTTGAAAGCATATGAGTTGGTTCCTGAGGCTTACCACCAGAAGTTCAGGAAGTGTGAGAAAAGTGGTGAACAAACTAATGTGGAATTTGCTCGTGATTTGTTGTGCCATTTCAATCGTTGGTGTTCCGCTGCAGATGTTGAGAGTTTTGATGGACTTTGTGATTTGATAGTGTTGGAACAGTTTAAAAATTTGATTCCTCAACGTATTGCAGTGTATGTAAGTGAACAGAAGGCAACTACTGCAATTCAGTGCCCTGTACTACAAAATAGGGATAAACGAAAGTCATATCCATTTGCTCCTGCTCTGGCCTGTTCCAGTGTGGAGGGGCCAAGTCGTGTATGTGTCGGTCCAGAGAGTGATTTTGAGCCGTTGCTGATGCTCTAGTTTCTCTGGTGGGAAGTGAGGAGCATTCCTTCATTTTGGGATCAGCATTGCCTTTTTCACCTGCAACAGAAACGGGGGATTTTATTCTGATTCGAGGTATGGAGATGGGTTTGGTACCTGTACCGCGGCACAAGATGGTTGTGACCTCATTGTGACTTCATTGTGACCTGGTGTAAGGCATTATTGCAGTGGGTGTGCTTCCAGCATTGCCAATTGATTGGGTAGAGATGATTCTAGGCAATGACCTGGCTGGTGGGGCAGTCTGGCCTTCTGTGCCGCCATCTCCTGTGGTTGCTCCAGAGTTAATGGTGATTGCTGGGCCGGATGACTGTGGTCAGAAATATCCAGATGTGTTTCCAGCCTCTGCCGTGACCCGTGCGCAGCGTGCTAAGACCGTTTCAGACGTTAGTGGAGAGCAAAGCGAGACGAAAGTGGTGATTCCTTTACCTGATCTTCCCCCATCTGTCCCTCGGCTGGAGGGGGTTGAAAGTCAGCAGGTTGATCCGTCTCTGTCTGGTTTGTTGACCAGGTTGGAAATGTGGCTCTTGGCTATTTTCTCCAGGATGGGTTGCTTGTGAGGAAATGGGTGCCTTGTAAAGGTGATTTTGTTGGTGAGCCTGTATTTCAAATTGTGGTGCCTGAAACATTCCGTGTCGCAGTGTTAGAGATGACGAATCCGGTCATTTGGGGGTGAGGAAAACTTATGACTGCGTTCTGCAATACTTCTTTTGGCCGAAGTTGAAGCGTGATGTCTCCAATTACATAAAATCATGTCATACATGTCAGCTTACAGGTAAACCGAGTCAGTCAATTAAGCCAGCACCTCTCTGTCCCATTCCAGTGATCAGTCAACCATTTGAGCATTTGATCATAGCTTGTGTGGGGCCTTTACCAACCTCAAAGTCTGGTTGTTCTTATCTGCTGTCTGTGATGTGCCACATTCACATCCCATTTTGTCACGACCTTGCTCTTTGGGCCATGACAAGATTGGAGTTGCACTGGTTTCCGAGGTGTAGCATATTCTTTATTTAACACAAGAACAACCAAAAGCCACAACCATTCCAGATGGGATGTGAACGTCAGTATTATCAGTAGTGTAGGATGTGCATGAGGGTAAAGTGTAAATGATGGATGTTGTCATGGGCATTTAACCAAAAGGAAACAGGATTCAACAGGCGGCTGCCCTACCACACCGGACGTCTGCTGGAGAGAGGAGAGAGCGAAAGCATGAATGAATGAACACGGGGCTTTCTAATCTCAGGCCACCCGGCCCAGGTGCCTTTAATCACCAAAACCAAATCTCATTGGAAGGCTACTGCCTCCACAGCAGGGTACGTCACAACTCCCCCCTTAAGACAGGGTCCCAACAGGGATCACCGCAAACTCCAAAAACAACAACAAAAAACATACTCCCTTAGCACCCCCCACATTGAAACTACGCCCCAGCTCTGCAACCAGGTACCTAAAAGAAGCATTTAAAGAGAGACGAGAACAGAGTGAAGGATGACAGGAGTTACATTTCATAATCACAATATTAACCCTTACCACTACAATTCAGGCCATTGACATCAGTGTCACCCAAGCCATCCCACAGAACTGCCAAGGGACCACGCACTGTATGGCCAAAAACAAGGTCATTGGGACTAAACCCAGTGCTCTCATGAACAACTTCTCGGCTGACATCAGCCAAGGTAGTCCTTCCTCCCAATCTCTCCCTACCTCTGTGCAGTATGCACGCAACAAGGACTTCAATGTCTGGTGAAAACGTTCTAATGCTCCCTGACTTTGCGCATGATAAGCAGACGCACGGTTATGCTTCACCTTCAACTGTTTCAACACCTGCCCAAACAAGTGCGATGTAAAGTTAGAATCTTGGTCGCTCTGAATCACACGCGGAACGCCAAAAATGGAAAAGAATTGTGTCAAGGCCTTGACTATTGATCTTGCAGAAATTGAACGCAAAGGATATACTGCAGGATATCTTGTTGTCTGGCACATCACAGAGAGAAGATAAGAACAACCAGAATAAACCAACCAGAGACAAGGGATATCATGGTTTTAATACACTGGGAAGGGGCAGGTGATTGGACACAGGAGGAAACAATCAAGAGTATGGCAGACAATCACCCACAGGAGAAGGAAGAAGTTAACTCTGGGACATAAGAGGCAGGAAACTACTAAATAAAACAGGGAACGAACCCACGGCGTGACACTTGCGTTGGTTCGTACAACGTAGTCTTCAGAAGTCTGTCGCCACTGGTTGTTTGGGCAGCTAGTGGGCTGACATCAACGCTGTGTAACGCTTTAAGTAGTACTTTACGCTCGTAGTACTTTTACATTATTACATTTTATTTATCTTAGGTCTTTAAGTGGATTCTCCTGTCGTAGAGCCCGTCCCCGGGGCAAAGTAAAGCGGCAGCTGAACACTGTTGGCTACAGGTGTATACAACAGAATGTATATTATATACAGTGCTGTCACTCATCAACATATTCATACAATTCTCAACTCTGCACCATGTAAAAACATGCTTTCTGTACATGAAAACCAAATGCATTAACACACATTGGTGGGTGTCACACAATCATTCACAGAAAAGGTATTTTTTACTTTTAATTGTCTCTCACTGCATGCTAACAAGCTAAATGAGCGCAAATATTATAAATAGAAGTGGATCTCACCCAGATTGGACGTGCAGAAGAAATCACTCATACATACTGAACCTCGGACTGGGTTCTCATCTCATCCATCTGTTAACACCTGAGGGGTTTTTGTTATAGAGATTTGCGCCGTTAATTAACAGAAGCTAAAATCCGGATGTATGGCCCTGTGCTTCTCTGAATGTCAAGTCCCTGGAAACCCACACACACAATCACATGAACTCAAACTCACAACTGACTTGTCAATACTGCTGGAATTGCAAACTCAGTCGTCAAAGGTTCACTAAAATACCTTTAAATCGAGGGTAAGAAATTAAAAACAGATGTGAACAGAGAATGGAAGGGAACTGGCAGTTTCTCAATATCTTATGAAATACATTTAGCTAATTCAACTACTATCTAGCAAGAGTCAAAAATTGTTTTATTAAACCTATAAAATAACAGATAACTGTATACATGAGGAATTTTTTCTGGGTGTCTAGTGTCTAGTTCTAGTATATTTTTCTTTGCCATTGGGGATGATTTCAACTGAGTCTGCAATAGTGTTCATGCATGCAAATGACAGCATCTGTAAGCCATGGCAACCTGTTATCATTGCCATACAATATTAAAGGCTTTTCTTACTGTGCCTGTGTGTATGTTCATGCATAACAGTGTATATGGAGAATTAATGCATCCACATGCTTACAAGTATTTGGATCGCGCTAGCCTCTCAAACCAGATGGACCTTTAGATGTAATGGTCACCGTGTCACTTAATGCATAATGTCTTTGGTCTTTGACATTCTTCCCTCGTCTATCTCCATCCACAGCCGCTGTAGAGGAAGGATACACAGCGTGAATTAGTACTTCAGTACATTATAACGCCGGCTGTGAGCTCATACTGGTTGGACAATATGATTGGAGATGGATGAGAGGACGGTATAATCCAGTGTGACACTAGAAAGCTGGAGCTGATTTCCCCCGAGCTCGTCAGTCCCGGCAACCTCACTGTCACCAGTCACAACGTTGGCTGACACTTATCGAATTTGGTTGACATCCTTTTGAATACTCAGAAAGTAATTGTACTGATTGATGGGACATTGTTTTTGCTTGATCTTCCACAGTGATACTATTTAGCCGCCTTTTATTTTATACATCTAGGTGGTCTTCTTAGATGATACACGTATTCCAAACTGTTTATACCTGAGATACGTTTAAGGTTAATTGTGTTCTCCTGCCTTGTTCTCTAGGATTAAAGTGTGGGTTGAACAGATGCAGAAAGAGCTTGTAACCCTGGCAGACTCTGCGACAGCTGGACAAAGCCTCAGTCAGGTAATACACAACAAATGTGTTAATTGTAAAAGAAACTTTTTTGAACCTTTAAAACCGCTATGAAACTACAATAAATACACCAATGAAGATGCAACATTCTTTTTATATGTTATATTCACGTTTTTGTTTAATAAAATACATTTTTAAAACATGAATAATGTTAAATCATCAATTATGTTTGGTTGTACATGTTTCTATTCCCTCTTTGTGTCTAGATTTTTCTGAAAAACCAACACCTGTATACTGTGGAGCAAAATGACGCAGAGGAGCTTGTGGCAAGAGCCGCCCGGAAAATTGAACAGCTGCTGCGGAAGAGATCTGCTGCCTTGGAGGTACAATTCACTCCACTTAGAAGAACCAACTGTCACTTTGTAATTTTACTTTGGGTTTTATAGCTGAACAGAATGATGGCTCCATTAACAAGGGCTACAGAAATATTTGTTCTGGCTGCGTCTTGTCACAACATTGTAGACTTGATTTAGTATAGTGAAAGTGAAAGTGTATGGAGTGAATCACGTGATCAGTCCTCCGCCAAATGTACTGAAAGGCAGCCAAAAAAACTTTAAGCATAACTTGGGTACTACACATTTTTTGGAAATGGTACAACTTGTGACATAACATCAAATCAAATTGAATAATTAAAGGCATTATGTGGACCTAAGGTAAACCTACCAAACACCTGGACAGATATATATATATATATATATATATATATATATATACATATATAAATCACTATATCTGTCGACTCAGAGCACTTTGTTGCCAATACATCATAATCAACCATTCCTAAAATGTTAAATCAAGGGGTCTGAGAGAGAAACTAGACATCTGCATCTTGCCTCTCTTTTACCTTGCCTCTCTAATACAAACAAATCTTTCTTCCCTTTTTCTGATGCAATTTGACAATATTGTAACTAGCTAAGCTAAACAGATCCTTGATTCACAGTCATTTCAAAGGGATTAGAGGCCAGAGAGTAAGAGAGAGAGAGATGACCCTGAAAAGGTTTTTCGAAAGTTGACCACATAGTGAAAGGCTGCGATGTGCTGGAGGCTAGATCCAATTACTTCAACACATCTCTCCCTCCCCCATTCACAGCCTGCTCTGTGCTTATTTCTGTCCATGTTCACTGTAATTAAACCCTTAATTATTGATCCTTCAGAGCTGCTTTGCCAATGGCAAAATGATAAAACACTGAAGACATATTCACAGTCCACCTCTCTCTGTCGCTCGCTAACAACCAGCAGCCATGTCTGGTATGCCGTTAACTTTTTTAATCTGCAAGAAGTGAGTGTGTGTGTCTCACTGTAATTCCCTTTCCTCTCCTGGGCTGAAGGGCTCTGTCCAGTGACTAATGAGACAGTCTACAACATTACTTAGTGTAATAACTCATCCTGCACGGCTAAAACTCTGCAGGACACAGGTGGCCCAGTAATGTGAATGTGTGTGTCTGTCTTTGTGTGCGTGCCGTTACTGGAATGTTGTGGAGGGTGTAAAGTGACGAGACAGGAGACGTAGATGCGTTGAGTCAGCTTTACTCTCCACTTCAACAATACAAAACAACACGTGAGAACTACTGCGGACCGCACGTTAACCTCACATCAAAACACTTTCCCTTAAAGGTACAGTCCCCTGGTGAATGTCTCTCCAGCGTTACTTGTGGGTCACCACAATGTAATCAATAAAAACCAGTGGAATGTAGGGCTTCTGTAAAGCGGTCATTAATTAATTATGGGAACATTTGACTTATCTGCATATTAAACATCAATATCGATCACTTACTAGTATTTATCTCTGGATAATGCTTTGTTTTTTTTACAAATGTTACACATAGAGGAATTTGACTTGATTTGTATTTTTCTCATCTTCAAAATTCTTCATGTAAAATACAGTTCTGTTCAGTTATCCTGTTTTATTTGTGCATGTGTTAAATAGTATTCACGCCACAGGTGTAGCACCATATTTGTATTAATCTATAGCCTTCTGTCACAATGTTATAATAATGAGCACAAGATGAGACATTATTATGTTTTCATATGTCTGTGTTTGTGTGTGCATGTGTGTGTGTGTGTGTGTGTGTGTGTGTGTGTTTGTGTGTGCCGACATAACAAAGTAATGAACGCAGGTTATGACTCGATCAGAGATATTCCAGTCTCCAGAGCAGATTTTATCCGACCTCCCATCTCCGCATAGCGCTGGTCATATTAAATAGTTAAGAGGTGCGTGTTTGCATTCATTGTTAATGTGTGCGTGTTTGTGTGTGTAATAGACAGAGAAACAGAGCCGTGCCGATAGTGTCTTATACATACCGTACATACATTGAGGAGAAATCCAAGCTGCTTTGCTGGATCACAACAGCGCAGCATGTGTGTGTGTGCGTGAGTTTGTGTGAGATTGTCAGTTTTGTGGTTCTTCGCCTTACGTTCCCGGACACTGTTAAAAATTTCAAGCACCGACACCTTCCTGTCACATTCTCCTACGTTTTATCCTCTGTCCTGCGGGAATGAATCTTCATTTGCTTACACTCTATCCCAGCTGCAAATTAGGAGACACAATAAATATAGCCTTATCACAACTGATCAAAGATTCTCTGCTCAGAGGGCCTTGAAATTGGTTTTAGAAGAGAGTAACGCATTTGATGATGATATAGGTTTCAGAATGTGAGGATCACATTTCAGAAAATTCAGTCTGACAGTGACTTTGAGGAAGAGGACGAGCTTGAGCTTCCGCTAGTTCCAGAATGAAGACGAGCTCCAAAACAGACCGTCAGCAGCCAGCTCCATTTAGTCATCCGCTAGATATGTGAAATATGGATCTCATAAAATGGTGAAATGTAATGTAATGGTCTTCTTGCCCCCAAAAATGAACCACAGCGCATCACTGCCACTGAGATGAGGATCTAACCAGGGCCAATATGTATGGCAGTTACTTATGTGCAGGACATCAAGTATTCTATAAAGTTTTTAAATTCCATATTGTATTAAAGAATTATTAATGAATAATAATCAGAAGGAAGGCGTGTTTTTGGAGAGAGTTAGAAAGAAATTTACCAAAGCCATTACACGCCCTCTTGTTATCCTTGCTGGAGTTTTTCCGTTCCAAAGAACACAGAATCCCTGTGGGATGCAGAAACAGCCAAAAAACTCACTCAGCCGGTATCCTATGTGCCACTCTTGGCTTGATTATAATTGATTTCCTGTATTAATGACATTTTTTGTCAAAAAAGAATCCAAAAATGAGTAGTGCTTTAATTCATAAATGTGAACTAACAAACGTAGAGCTCTAATATTAACCATATTAGTTGTTTATATTCCTTGTAACTGGGATTAGGTAAATGTTGAGTATTTTAACCGACAATTCGTCCACCAGACCCACGAACACTGGCTGAATAACAAAAACATGATCACCGCACAAGGGGTTAAACAAATGAACAGAATATACATTCTGTGAAGTGGACAGTAGGTATACACACTTCTTTGAGATCAGAGCAAAATAGCCTGTGGAGCTGCTGCTGCCATCAGAGAGTTTGGCCTCTGAGAGTAGTCATGTGGATTACATGATTCCCATTTAGTTCTTTTTGCTGTTTGCTCCTTTTTCTCACTGAAGCACCTGTTTCCTGACACCAATTCACTGCCCTGTGCCCATAGAGCCAATCCACAGTCTCTCAACCCCCCCCCATTACATCTGCAGGGGAGCGGGGGCTCTCCTCGGGCCTGCGGTGGTCATCCAGTGACAGAACGGACTCATTACAGTGTGGAGCTGCGATATCTATGTCACAAGATCACGCTACTGGCAGCGTTTAACCGTTTTTCCTTTAACTAAATGGTTTTTAGTAATAAATGTGTGTTTCAAATGAGAATTTCAATTGGCAGAGACGACAGCTCACAGTGTCTCTGTAATGAACCGTTCAGAGAGGCTAGGTGCCACTCAGGGAGCGGTCTCACAAAGTCACGGTTCTGTAGATGTGATTGGTGAGCAACCTCTCCCTTTGTACATGTTTGACACACAGAGAGACAGAAAGGGATGCAGAGAAAGAGGAGGCTAATTAGTTTCTTGGTTTCCCCCAAACCCCCACTGCACACGCTCCGCCATGTCTCCCAGAGGGAAGAGGAGCCTCGTCAAAGCCCCCGGTCATTCATTTTTTAACAACCCTGTCGGTCTGCTCTCTTAGAAGTGTGTATGTCTAAGTGTGTGTGCGTTTATTTGCATGTACATGTTAATTTACAGTAAGTGTGGGCGGGAGAAGAACAACTGTGATCAATATCCCAGCCTGATCTCCAAAACCTGTTCGTAAAAATGTATACGAAAATCTTGAACATACAAATTCGTAGTGATACATAGGAAATAAATACGGACTGCAACTGATGACGTCACCCTATTCAAAGTGAACGGGGACCTGCACCCCGTAAACACACTTTGTGAAGTCTAACCATGTAAAATAAACGTGTTATGATTGCATTTTTAACGAGAAATCAATGTTAACTTGTAAGAATAGAATACTAACCCTAACCCCCTCAAAAAATCCAACATGGCGGAGAGACGTTCACTCAAGAATCCAACATGGTCCGCCATGTTGTTCACTCAGGGGGCGTGGTTAACCACCGCCAGTTAGTATGTATTGTTACGAATTGTTCAAGATTTTTGTATACATTTTTACGAACAGGTTTTGGAGATCACGTTGCAATATCCATCTTTTCACGTACTCTGTACGTGTATTTCTGCATACATTTTCAGTCAAATCACACATGTGCACTTAGCAAACTAAACGTGTTTCGATGTCTAGAGTTGAGCAGAGTGATACATCTCAGTGGAGTGACATTAACATGGTGTGATGTCACAATGACATTAGCTGACATTAATGACAAGGACCTCTGCACATGACCTTTTCGCATTGTATATGAACCACCGCGTTTGCTTTATTATAGTCTTAAATCAAATCTTTCCTTTTCTCATGAAACACCTGAATGACAATATACAGATTAATTAGATTTTTTGTTTTGAATATTGCCACTTTGAATGTGTTTGCACTGTAGGTGTCAGCTTAAATGAATAGTTACAGCCTCGGCACACTCAGAAAAGCATTGATGCAAAAGTCAGCAGCGGAAAAATGAAATTGGGTTCTGATGAATAGAAAATGTGTTGCTACTGACGGTAGCCTGACTATTTGAAAATAAAGGGTTTTATGCATCTAACATCTCTTTTTATGCAATTTGGCTTCAACTTGGACATGTTTTTGACTACTCTACTTGTAAACTCAAAATGCATTAAATATGTATACTTTATTAGAGCTTTAGATCCCTAGACTGAGTCACTAAAGTAGTCTGAACATTATTAATGTGTGTTGAAAGCAGGTGTAATTGTCAAATTGTGTAATTAACCAGTTATTTTTGCACATAGTGAACATGGTGCGTTTAACTTCGTCGTCATTGTGTGTGTATGGCTGAAATGGGAGGTATATTTAGCTGCTGACAGCTAGTGCAGAGTAGATGGAGGTCTGGACCGGAGCCCAGGACTGGAAGCCAAAGAATAGAATCATTGGTGACAGCAGACAGACTTTCGGATCTAATCCAGTCTTTACTCACGCACAGATCTAACATGACCTTTGTTAAACTTTCTTACTTGCAAAGTCCAACAGATGGAGATTGAAATATGACTAAAGTTTGATGCAATCAATCCCCGAGAGGAGGGTCAGGGTGTCCGTCAGGTTATGTTAACCTCAATGTTATGAAAAAAGTCAATGTTTAATACTGGGGAGTTTCTTTTAAGGCCAATGCTTTCCTTCACGTGTTTAATGAGGTAACACTTATAGAACAACTGCATTGTATGTCAAAACCATTTTGGCTTGTGGGTTATCATGAAACACATTACAAACAATCTGGTTTGACCTTCTCCCACCTTGGCAGTAGGTGAACTTCACAGGGTTGTCATTATAGTACTTTGTACCGCTGGGGAAGGATCACCACTAATATGCTTGTGCCATTTTTTTTCACTGTCTGCCTTTGGATCACACAGTGTGTTTACATGATGGTATACTTGGAATCTTTGCTTAGTGGGACTATGCTATCTTTCGGGGCAAGTGCTATTATCCCAAAATACATGGCAGTGAATAAATCGAATCATTGGCCGAAAGCATATCGTCATACCCAATACGATAGGTGGCGCTGTTTTCATTACAACTAGTTGTGATACAGCCATTTCCGCTTGACCGCTTCACCACTACCAACAACAACAACATCCAACAACAACAACATCAACATTGCGAGAAAGATGGCGAACGGAGAGCAAGGTGAAGCTACATCCCTCTACTATTTGTGCATGATGTTAATAGGAGCACAGCGAATGTGAATGGCGCTATTGGCTGATGTGATAACGGAGAGAAGACGCCGTCTGGATCTCAAGCATGCGCAAAGACGCAAAGTCCAGTTCCTCATCCGATTCACCGTTACATGCCGCAATAGTCAAACTATCAACTGGATCGGATGGAGTTATCCAGGGGTGTTAGTCGGATCGTAGTCGGACCGCACATAGTCGGACAAAGGTGTTTACATGAAACGGATCATTCGATTTCAGTCCGACTAAGCCAGTTATTCCAATCCATGTAACCACGCTGAGTGTTGTTTTATGGTTTAAGGCCCAACAGCCAGTCGAAATACACAACAAATACATACATGAACAAGTTACATGTTACAAATATAAAGAGGCCCCACAACCGGGCACCTGCAGCATACCATAAAAAAAGTGGAGCGGTATCCGACACAAAGTCTCCAGCAGACACGGTCGACCAATCGTGTGCTAGAGAGAGATCCAGGGGATCACCAAAGTCATTTGGGGAACACGGATGTCCGTACGGAATTTCACAGCCCACTAAATGGTTCATGAGACATTTCAGTCTACCACACTTTGTTTGTGTTTTAAGGACTTCAGTGATAAGCGCTATCTTTGCATTTAATTATGTAAATAAATAAAATGTATGACGAGAGTTCTTGGCTGAACTTTAAGGCACTTGCCCAATTTGACATCATCGCTGATGAACGTTTCACGGTTCCCTCTCTTTTTCTAAGAAATCTTATCAAGCACTCTTGACAGTTCAAAACTCTTTAAAAAAGCACTTGAATTACATCACAAATTAACTGTAAAATGTAGAAATCAGATCGCTGTCTCCCCATTTCTGTGTTTTTGTTTTCTGGTTTATGTTGCTCTCAGTTATTCCCTCATTTTCTCTGTAATTATGTTGAAAAAAAACGGGGGAACGATCACAAAGCAAGCCAGGTAAACCATCGGCTGTATTATGCAATTGGAAAGCAATGTTGAAATATATCTCAACATCACAATATCCTCCCACAATAATAAGTGCACACACCAAACCGGTATTTTTTCATTTCTGAATGAGCACTCCCCTAGATCTCGACAGAGCACTTAAGCCACCGGTCATGTTAATTACAATTATATCCACCTGTTATTCAGCAGTATTCATTTTAATTGACAGGTGGCAATCAATTTGCACTCGACTTTATTCAGGGTTCTGCTGTTTCTAATGCTAGTGACACTTTTTTTCATATCATTTTTCTGGCTTACACACTTTCTCACTCACACATACACCAACAAACACACTGGTCTCATTCTGCCAGTACTACAGTGCTCTGTGGCCTTCAGCAGTAAGACTGTGACAGCTCTGCGGTTTGAGCTCCTAAAATTAGATCATAATCACGTCTCCGTCTCAGGGAAGGTCTCCGTTGTGTTTTTTTTAACATGCTCTCTTTTGCTCTGAGACTCTGAAGGAGGCGTACCTCGTTCCTTTTGCAATCTAAATCCCTGTTTTGTTTTACTCCAAAGAAACTGGCCACAGCTGCCGAGAAGCTTCAGATGGAGCATATGTGGAAAGACGACTTTGAGGTAACAGGACACAACAATACAGATCCCACACTTACAGGAATACTGCAAGCACAAGTATATGTATACTTTATGTATGTGTTTTACATACTGCATTTGTGTAAAACGAGGTGACACATTAACGAGGTGAAGCATTGACGGCTCTGCACTCGATCTGAATTTAATAGATTTAATCTGTTTTTGTCTCTGTGTCATTTGCAGTGATTATATCTCCATCACGTAAATTGGTGTATTGCATATTATATTCTCTGTTATGACTCATTATGCCCCTCATTTTTTAGATGACAAACACTGATTTCTAAAAACTGCAGCGGCACGCAATTAGAACGCAGAGTAAAGTAGAAAAGAAGAAAGAAAAAAAAGAAAAAAAGATGCTCTCTAAACTGTGGATTGCCGTATTGGAGCATGGAAATGGCTTTAAGGACACAGTTACAGATGTACAAACTTGACGGAGCTGTGGAGCTTACAGTATCAGTAGCGCAAACTAGGAGAACATATCAATGTTGTCACATAGCTGTTTAGAAGAGGATTAAGCATTTCTCCACCGCGTAAATGTTGGACTTGTTTGTGAAGCAGCCACTAAAGTGATGAGGTTTGTTGTTCCTTGCTTGCAAGGGTGATGAAATCTCCTACTACAACGCAAAGGACAATGTGAGTGCTTTTTATTTGCTCTTCTTCCATATTAGCCCCTGCAAACACACGGGTCACACTCGGACACGGGCCGGTAATGTGCCGTTGCAACACATCACCCTCCCTTCTCCTCCCGTCCGCCCTCCTCATGTTCCCTCCCCTCCTCCATTCTTCTTCTCCTTCTATTCAACACAAAAGGTACCCCATGTTCTCATTCTCGCTTTCCCGCCCCTCCCTCCACCTCACACCCTCTATATACCCTGCATTCTTTTCTCCATATCTCATCATGCTTCTCGTCTCATAGCTCCCCGTCTGCATTGCTCTCATCGATGTAAGTTGGTGATTTCACGCTGGGAGTTGTAAATCAAGGCGCATGGACAATCTTGCTGTCGCCCGTTACTCCTACGAAGTAAAGATAATAAGAACGCGAGGAAAAAAGATATGAGGAAGACAGTCGATGATGCGATTTATTCTTAAATGAGCTGGGAGGGTGTAAAAAGTGCGGCAATGACATTCTCACATGAGACATGAGTTGCTTTTAAATAAAATCAGGGCCTCTTTTTTGTGTGAAATAACAAGGGCTTCTTGTGGTTTCTTAAGCTTTACTGTCTGCATCTTGATGGTTTTGTTTTCCTCAGCTGGATGCAAATGAGACAGAAGGAAGAAAATATAGGATCCGGCCAGACTTTAAAGAGGACCCATCCTTTAAACGTCTGACTGACTACAACCACACGGCTGTCCACATCCCCACTGACATCTATGATGGCTGTGAGTACACACACACACACATACATGCATACAAAACCAATGGTTTCCATGGATACAAGTGACACACCAACCTATTATGACATGTTTAGAGATAGAGCCTCTGGCAAATTTGCCCATGGTCCAACTTTTTTAAAGAGCTGGTAACCGTGGCGGCGGTGCTAACACAAAACAAATCAATGTCATTACATTGTGACACATTCAGCCTCTGTTCAGCAAATATAAGAAAGAAAGTAAATAATAACGTTATTATGATGTGTTCCCATGTAACTCATAAAATGTAGCGTTGGGGAGAAACTTCTCGAAAATCCCCTCGTTTGAAGGGGATGTTATCATGTCAATATAAATAGTTATTAGAGCTGTTAACATTCGCCCTAAGCATTTTATAATACTTTATTAGCGATACTAATGACATGGATTTTGATGGCTAACACTGACTTAGGAGCAGTTGAAATGATTTTTTTGATGATGCATAAAAAAAGAATGGTCTTGCACACTGTTTAATCACACAACAAATGGATCTGTATCGGTCTAAATGGATCATCAACGATCATCGGCTAATGTCAAAAAAACGTCATGGGGGATCGGTAGGAGTCCTGTTGGATCCTTTTTTATTTTGTACTGATCCGTGTGTGACAGTGATCCATGATGCAACCCAAACCGTGAGGAATTGTGCTTCTTTCATAACACAAGTTTACGCTTAGTTTACAAAGTGCTTTGACAGACAGAGCAGCTAAAGAAAAGCAATAAAACATCAGAGAGCTCAACAGAGGCCCAACAAAGCCAGCCGAGGTAGGCTAAGAGATGAAACAGTAGATAGATAAAACCGTGAAATTAACTGTTACAATGGCCATGTTTGATGGCCATGTTCATGTTGCGAGTTGTACTTTTAACAGTATTGTTTATGCCTGCATGTAAAGCGGTTTTTGTTTTAATGAAACATATGTGCATCTATTACAGTGTGTTTATCCCGAACCAAAAAAAACCCCATATATTCCTGATACTTTCATCATTATGTGGTGACATTTACCCTGAGTGGTTCAGAGGAATCTGATTCTCTAGTGTCCCTGTGACATTAGCACGGCTCAAGTTCAACTCAAACGACTTAACAATGGTCTGTTGAATATCGTAACCGTGACGTGAATTATGTATTATGTTTGAATAATCTTTCATCTCTTCTTTTTTTTTTAGATACGCTGAGCTGCTTGGACCTGTTCACCTTGATCAGTTGATTAATGCATTGATTTTTCTTAAACTATTTTATTTCTGATCTCTCCTAAAAGTCAAAATAGCTCTGGTGACAGAGGTTAACTTGATGTGTTCGAACATGATGTACGGGGCGATGATGGAAGAGATTGTCAATCCAAATAAAAACGTCTGTAATCGATGATGTAGACGTGTCGCCGCAGCCTAAACGGTTAGGATACATACGGAATCAATCTTTGAAAAAACAGGATTAGGCTAGAGATAGTATGAGCTCACGGTATAAGATTGGCCCTTGTTTATTCAAAGAATAGTCCCACTTGTGTGTATTTTTACTCATATATTGTGTCAGTCTTGGCCACACATGCAGAAGTATATGTCTTGTATGCCTTGAGTAAAAAGAAACACAAGATTTATATGTTTTTGGAGTTCCAAATTTGTTCCAATTTTATCTCCACCCTATAAATGTTCCAGGAATAGCCTTTGCTCAGCTGGAGAAAATTGGATTTTCTGGGCAAATTGGGAAGCAAGTTTATGAAATCAGTTTCCATCGGCAGCAGCGTGTCATGTGAGATGAGTATACAATAGGAAGCAGACGTTCTCTCCAGGTGACGCAGAGGTCACAAAAACCACCGTAGTTTATTCTCTTCCAGAAAATAAAAGTGTGTCAGTATTGCCGTCATGAGTAGCTCCCATTTTTAAATAGATGATATGGTTCTATGAATGGCCTGTTGCCTCTGGCCCTGTTCTACCTTCTAATACTGCTACCACCTACAATGTGGATCTACAGTTGCCACTGGATGAAAACCATCACCACATGATGGGGTGGGTTTCCTTAGTATCCGACTGAGATGAAGTCATTGTGGGATGCAGATTCAGTCTGGCATCAAAGCCATGCCGGGTGCAGCCTGGGAATTCATTAGTATCAGTGGCAATATGGCTGAGCGGAGGACACTGTATCCCTTATGAAGCAATACTGGATTTCAGCTCATTAAATTAAGTCAGACGTTTTCAAAACCAAGTAAAGAAAATATTACCACTGGTTCAGATGTGATTTTGGTCTGCTCGTTTAGCACTGTTTTTTGGTTTGTTTGCGTAGACAATGTGTGCGTGTGTAAATATATTCTGTGTATATCTTACTACACAGGGATTTTGCTTCTGACATACTTCAGCCAATGTGGGTCTTCAGCCTTTATTTAAAAATCACACACACTTTTCTCATTAAATAACAATGACTTCCATGTTATTTTCTACCATTTCTCTCTCTCTCTCTCTCTCTCCTTTACAATAAAAAACATGCAGTCCTGACAACCCCGGATTCATTAACTCACCCCTCTAGAGGATAGCATGCAAATGAAGTGTTTGCTTTGCACATCAATGAGCCACGTCACACTCAATACAGAATACCAATCTTTTCCACACGTGCAAACGCACATACGCATGTACAGAATCACACAAAATCTTATATATATATATTTATATGGTGCTAGACTGACTGACTGATATATATATATATATATATATATATATATATATATATATATATATATAGTGCTGAATGACTGATAGTTGGGGCAGCGTGTGTCTCCATCCATCATAGTAAGTGTTATATGGCTGTGAGCTGCCTGGATGCTGTCTCATTGCATCCATAATGTGGGTTGCCTCTCAGAGCACATCCTACACACACAGGTTATCGATTTGTTTCAGGTAAAATTAAGCAAAGTTCACTGCTGGCCCCATTACAAGCCAAAAAACCCTCCTCTGTATCTGTTACCAAATCCCAGCACGGCTTTGCGAGCGGGCAGACTGAGCAGACTTGTGTGCGTCAATCTTAATGCATTTGTTAAACCGGAATGACGCATGTCTTGGACAGTCTACAATGGCCTGCTCATATGTTTATTGCTCATTATTACAGAATACACATGCGCAACACTTCTGCGCTGCATTTTTCTGTATATCTGTCTTTTCAGCACAGGTTGGTTGATGTGCATTTGTGTTTTTATTTTAGCCACCATTGTGCTGAATGAACTGGAGTGGTCGGAGGCATTAGAGGAAGTGTTTAGAAAGAACAGAGAGGATGACCCGACTCTCCTCTGGCAGGTGTATGGCAGCGCTACGGGGCTGGCTCGCTACTATCCAGGTAACCAAACAACCCAAAAAAACCAATCAGCAGATCAGAATCAGGAATCAGGAAACATTTATTACCAAAATATGTCAAACATACAAGGAATTTGTTGTGTGACAATAGACAACAAGACAGCAGTGCACAAGTAATAAAATAAAGTCAAATGAAATACTAATGCAATGGGTTAGTAGAATAAGGCTATGGGTTAGTATAAAACAAGGGAATAAAGTTAAAGTTAAAAATTTAAAATATTAAAAAAGTTAAATAAAATATTAAGCATAAAGTGCACTAGCGAACAAGTAATAAAGTGACGAGTTAAAGTGGCATGTGCAGTGTGAAGGGGAATGACCGGTGGAATGTTATAGTCAGTCAGTGGGGGACCGGGCTCTGTTGATGAGCCTGACTGCCGACGGGAAGAAACTGTTGGTGTGGCGGGAGGTCTTTGTCCTGATGGACCTCAGCCTCCGGCCAGATGGAAGGGGCACAAACAGGTTTTGTCCGGGGTGAGAGGGGTCGGCCACGATCTTTTTAGCACGCTTCAGAGACCTGGAAGCGAAGAAGTCCTGCAGGGACGGGAGATTGCAGCCGATCACCCTCTCTGCAGAGCGGATGACACGCTGCAGCCTGCCCTTGTCCTTAGCTGTGGCTGCAGCGTACCAGACGGTGATGGAGGAGCAGAGGATGGACTCGATGATGGCCGTGTAGAAGTGGACCATCATCGTCTTTGGCAGGTTGAATTTCTTCAGCTGCCTCTGGAAGAACAACCTCTGCCGAAGGAATCCACAATAGTGACGGGGGTGTCACACAGGGTGATGGGGGAAGGTGGGGCTCTGTTCTGCCGGAAATCCACAACCATCTCGACTGTCTTTAGAGCGTTGAGCTCCAGGTTGTTCTGACTGCACCACGACACCAGATGGTCAGACTCCACCTGTCGGCGGACTCATCCCCACCAAAGATCAGTTCAATGAGGGTGGTGTCATCCGCAAACTTCAGGAGCTGGGCGGACTGGTGACTGGAGGTGCAGCTGTTGGTGTACAGGGAGAAGAGCAGAGGGGAAAGAACGCAGCCTTGGGGGGAACTGGTGCTGATGGACCGAGAGGCTGAGACATGTTTCCCCAGCTTCACGTGCTGCTTCCTGTCAGACAGGAAGTCTGTGATCCACTTGCAGGTGGAGTCGGGCACGTGCAGCTGGGAGAGTTTGTCCTGCAGCAGAGACGGGATGATGGTGTTGAAGGCAGAGCTGAAGTCCACAAACAGGATCCTGGCGTAGGTTCCTGGGGAGTCCAGACGCTGGAGGATGTAGTGGAGGGCCATGTTGACAGCATCGTCCACAGACCTGTTGGCTCTGTAGGCGAACATGTAGGGGGTCCAGGAGGGGGTCGGTGAGGGACTTCAGGTGGGTCAGGACTAGCCGTTCAAAAGACTTCATGACTACAGAGGTCAGGGCGACGGGCCTGTAGTCATTGAGTCCTGTGATCCTGGGCTTCTTGGGAACAGGGATGATGGAGGAGGCCTTGAAGCAGGCTGGTACGTGGAATGTCTCCAGGGAGGTGTTGAAGATGTCAGTGAACACCGGAGTCAGCTGGTCAGCACAATGCTTCAGGGTGTGAGGGGAAACGGAGTCCGGACCGGCTGCCTTACAGGGATTTTGTCTTTTAAAGAGCCGGTTAACGTCTCTCTCCAGAATAGAGAGGGTCGTTGCTGGTGGGGGAGGGGAAGGTGATATAGATGAAGAGGCGTGAGCACCTGATGGGTTGGGGGAGGGAGGGGAGGGCGACTGCAGCAGGTTGGTGGAGCTGTGGGGGATGGGATCAGGACATTGTCTTTCGAATCTGCAGTAGAACTCATTCAGCTCGTCTGCCAGGCGGAGGTCATTCATGGAGTGGGGGGTTTTTGGCTTGTAGTTGGTGAGGTGTTTGAGGCCTCTCCAAACCGAAGCAGAGTCACTTGCTGAGAACTGTTGTTGGAGTTTCTCAGAGTACAGTCGTTTAGCGTCTCTCACCGCCTTGCTAAACTTGTATTTTGCCTCTGTGTACAAGTCTTTGTCCCCACTCCTAAATGCCTGATCCTTCTGCAGGCGTAGTGTTCTGAGTTCCGCTGTGAACCAGGGTTTGTCGTTGTAGTAACTCACCCTGGTGCATGATGGTACACAGCTGTCCTCACAGAAGCCGATGTAGGAAGTTACAGCCTCTGTGAACTCATCCAGACTGTTAGTATTAGTCCTGAAACCATCCCAGTCTGTGCAGTCAAAGCACGCCTGAAGATCCTCCAGCCCCTCACTGGTCCACTTCTTGAATTCCGCGCAGGACAACTCAGGAGGATTATGTAGCCTCCAAAATTATTATCCTAAATTATTTGTGCATTTCAAATCAGAGGTGCACTCATCAGCCGAATATTATTATTTGATTGACCTGAAGTTTGCTTGTTCTCACGGCACTGAGCAAAAAAAACCTCAATAAATAATCTTGGTTCAACTTGCACTGATTTTATCTGTGTTGTATATTGTGTCATTCTATTGTTAACGCCGTTATTCTAGTGCGTCTCGCTATTGGGTGTTGAGTGTTGTTTGCGCCGAGCTATTTATACTCATGAGATTTCCTGTCGTCATTGACACTATAACTTTATGGAAAAGGTTTATGTTTATTAGATATATTCTATTATTCCAATTGGGTGTGTCACACGCACCTTTTTTTGACTTGTTTAAAAAAAGCAGTGTCCATGCTTTGATTCATTACTACACACTGCTGAATCAAATACGTCACTGCATGTTGTCAGATATTTGCAAATCGACACTTCAGTCAGAGGTGTCAGATGTTATTCCCTTTTATTTCCTTTTGGATATAAAAACCTGAAAACACAAATCGTATCTCCTCTGACAGCTTCTCCCTGGATGGATGCACGCAAGACCCTGAGTAAAATTGACCTGTATGATGTCCGCAGGAGGCCATGGTGAGACAACTGTTTGACCTTAATTGAATGTTGGTCAGGTTTCAAGTCAATGGTAAGACGGTAAATATGAAAAGTATAATCATGTTGTGTAGGCTTAAAACTCACATTTAAGACTCGAAAAACTCTTCATTGATTGTAAATTTAATTCTGTAAACTGTACAGAGTAGATTTGAATGTTTTGTATGTAATATATGTGTATCCATATCAGGATCAGCAATATTCCCCAACCTTAAATACGTACATGTGGATGAATAGTGTAATGTGTAGGTAATATTGTGTCATAAAATATATTATTAGGATTGTTTTAACTTGGCTTTAAACATACTTGACCTGCTCAGAGAGTTTGTACGTGTCACAGACCAAATTTCCTTTCATTCATTATTTTCCTACTAGGTACATTCAAGGAGCCGCCTCACCTAAAGATATGCTAATCCTCGTGGACGCGTGAGTTACTTTATAGCCTCATTGATCTGTAATCTCCTCACATCAGTCATGATTTCCCCAGATTGCATCACATGCCCTCCTATAATTTCCACATATTGTAATGCATTTCCCAAGGCGGAAGCACTTGTAATTATACATCGAGTAAGAAAAAATTGAGCCGACAAATTGCAGCGAGAAGCTGTCGGGTACTTTGTTGTTGTCGCAGAAGCGGGAGTGTGTCTGGCTTGACTCTCAAGCTGATCAGGACCTCCGTCAGCGAGATGCTGGAGACTCTATCCGATGACGACTACGTCAATGTAGTTTATGTGAGTATTATTTTATGCATCACTGACTGTTGGGTAGACTGTGTGCGCTACGGAGGAGCATGATACACGATGGGAAGAAGGGACAAAGTGACAGACGGATTCAGAATTGTGCTCATGGGCATATTTGAATGGAGACATTGTGCACATAACCCTGCAGATACACAACACACACACACACACACATGCACATGCAGACAGGAGAGACAGAGATGGATGACAAGTAATGAAATATGGATTTCTCTCAGGTCCGGCCACCCTGAAACAGACCTTTAATGAAATATCCACTGCTCTATTTGGTGTGCAGGATGAAAAGTCTACCCCCACCCCACCCACCCCCTTACCTTGTGCGCTTGTGTGTGTTTGTAGGTGTGCATGCGCATGTGTGTACACTCTCACTTCTGCTTTTTAAAATCTAACACTCATTCATCACTGTCTTAATCGCTCCATCACTCTTTCCTGTCATCATTGAGACGTGACATTCCTCTTGGCATGTTGCCATGTGAAGTTCCTCCATACATCTCTCTGTGTCACTGAAGGATCACCTCCTACGTCTCTTCCTTACACACAAATTTTCCCCTCCGTTGTGGTTTTTCCACCAATCCAGCCGTTCCACCTTTTACCTCCTTTCCATCTATTTCAGAATGTCCACATTTGTGATTACACTCAAAGAGAGCTAATGTTGTGATACTGAAGTGGGTGGTTGAGAATGTGTTTGTTGAGACGGAGCGTAATGCAGACTGCAGCCATCTTCTATCATTCAGACTCTGTTTCCTCCCTCTGGGGGCCCTTTGTCTTGGACACAATGTATTCTGTTTCACAGCAGACTTGTGCAATTATCCGGATCTGTCGGAGAGCTCAGTGTGTGTGTGTGTTTATGTGTATGTCTACCAAAGTGAGAAAGAACGAGAGCGATTAGCTGAGAGACGGATTCAGTTTGAACTTTTTTTCTTTAAAGAAATGCATTAAAACCGATGGTGTTAGTGGTCCTAGGAAAATGAAAGGGACCCATTTAAAAGGTTGCTAACAGGATCATTTACATTTATTACAATTTTGGGATGTGTTTTACTATATTACAATGACTTGGTCCTTACTGAAGTCGATATTGAAATCTGGGGATACTTAGAAGTTCAATAGAGGGAGAAACATGAACAGTCGGAAAAGTTATATTATGCAAAGCTAATGTGGTCTGGAGGTAAAACTGACAGGGAGTTATAATCAGGTATCAGGAACCAGGAAACATTTATTTGCCATAATATGCTAAACATACAAGGAATTTGTCTTGGCGGTTAGTGCGCGACAGTAGACAGACAAGACAACAGTGCACAAGTAATAAAATAAAGTAAAATGAAATGCTAATGCAATGGGTTAGTAGAAGAAGGCTATGGGTTAGTATATAACAAGGGAATAAAGTTAAAACATTTTAAATATTAAAAAAGTTAAAAAGGAAAATATTAAGCATAAAGTGCACTAACGAACAAGTAACAGACAAGTAACAAAGTGACGAGTGACGACAAAGTGATGAATTGCAGTTAAAGTGGCATGTGCAGTGTGAAGAGGAGTGACCGGTGGAATGTTATAGTCAGTCAGTGGGGGACCGGCCTCTGTTGATGAGCCCGACTGCCGACGGGAAGAAACTGTTCGTGTGGCAGGAGGTCTTAGTCCTGATGGACCTCAGCCTCCTGCCAGATGGAAGGGGCACAAACAGGTTTTGTCCGGGGAGAGAGGGGTCGGCTACGATCTTTTTAGCACGCTTCAGAGACCTGGAAGCGAACAAGTCCTGCAGGGACGGCAGATTGCAGCCGATCACCCTCTCTGCAGAGCGGATGACACGCTGCAGCCTGCCCTTGTCCTTGGCTGTGGCTGCAGCGTACCAGAGGGTGATGGAGGAGCAGAGGATAGACTCGATGATGGCCGTGTAGAAGTGGACCATCATCGTCTTTGGCAAGTTGAATTTCTTCAGCTGCCTCAGGAAGAACAACCTCTGCTGAGCCTTCTTGGTGATGGAGCTGATGTTCAGCTCCCACTTGAGGTCCTGGGTGATGATGGAGCCTAGGAAACAGAAGGAATCCACAATAGTGACGGGGGAGTCACACAGGGTGATGGGGGAGGGTGGGGCTCTGTTCCGCTGGAAATCCACAACCATCTCCTTTAGAGCGTTGAGCTCCAGGTTGTTCTGACTGCACCACGACACCAGATGGTCAGACTCCCACCTGTAGGCGGACTCATCACCACCAGAGATTAGTCCAATGAGGGTGGTGTCATCCGCAAACTTCAGGAGCTTGACGGACTGGTGACTGGAGGTGCAGCTGTTGGTGTACAGGGAGAAGAGCAGAGGGGAAAGAACGCAGCCTTGGGGGGAACCGGTGCTGATGGACCGAGAGGCTGAGACATGTTTCCCCAGCTTCACGTGCTGCTTCCTGTCAGACATGAAGTCTGTGATCCACTTGCAGGTGGAGTCGGGCACGTGCAGCTGGGAGAGTTTGTCCTGCAGCAGAGACGGGATGATGGTGTTGAAGGCAGAGCTGAAGTCCACAAACAGGATCCTGGCGTAGGTTCCTGGGGAGTCCAGATGCTGGAGGATGTAGTGGAGGGCCATGTTGACAGCATCGTCCACAGACCTGTTGGCTCTGTAGGCGAACTGCAGGGGGTCCAGGAGGGGGTCGGTGAGGGACTTCAGGTGGGTCAGGACTAGCCGTTCAAAAGACTTCATGACTACAGAGGTCAGGGCGACGGGCCTGTAGTCATTGAGTCCTGTGATCCTGGGCTTCTTGGGAACAGGGATGATGGTGGAGGCCTTGAAGCAGGCTGGTACGTGGAATGTCTCCAGGGAGGTGTTGAAGATGTCAGTGAACACCGGAGACAGCTGGTCAGCACAATGCTTCAGGGTGTGAGGGGAGACTGAGTCCGGACCGGCTGCCTTACGGGGATTTTGTCTTCTAAAGAGCCGGTTAACGTCTCTCTCCAGAATAGAGAGGGTCGTTGCTGGTGGGGGAGGGGAAGGTGATATAGATGAAGAGGCGTGAGCACCTGATGGGCTGGGGGAGGGAGGGGTGAGGGACTGCAGCAGGTTGCTGGAGCTGTGGGGGATGGGATCAGGACATTGTCTTTCAAATCTGCAGTAGAACTCATTCAGCTCGTCTGCAAGGCAGAGGTCATTCATGGAGTGGGGTTTTTTTTGCTTGTAGTTTGTGAGGTGGTAGAAATATCAATCCTCCCCTGCACAGTAAAACGATGTAGTAGAACCTGTGTGATCAAATGATCGTGTCTCATCATGACTCTTTATTTCTCTCTATTGTTTATTTCTCTCCATTGTTTTTTTAATCTTACCACATTTTCAGATCCTAGTATTGTATATCACCAAAATGAAGGATTTCCCAAATTACCAAAATAAGACAAAAGTAAATTGTAATTTACCCTATTTTTTCCTATCCAGCTTCATCTTTCTGTCTTTGGCGGTGTTCTGCTGATGTCTGTTTATTTTATTTTCAGTCTTTCCAACTTTTTAAATTTGAAATCATTTTGGCTCGTTTCTTCTCACTTTCCATCACACTCCCTGGACCTCCTTAACCTTCATACAACCTGTTCAGCCGTGTTAGTCGGTGTCAGCCGTGTTAGCAAGCATCATGCAGTGACGTCCGTAAAAATTCAGAGTACTAAATCAGCAAAGCAGAGAGTCCTGCTGGATTAGGATTTGAAGATTAGCCTTCTCTCTTGTGTGACATCACTAATCCATTACCAAGACCTGGACCGTCTCACACACACACACACAGAGGTGTTGTAATAGGATCACCAGGGGAACAGAGGAATTGGTTGTAGATTGTATTGACATATGTGTGCAAGGACAATAACAATTTAGCAAAGGCTGATACAATTGTTTACAAAAATCTTCATAATCAGATTTTATGATCAATACCATCTCAGCAAAGTAGTTTGAATGGTCCAGACCAAGGAAGAACCCACAAAAGTTTGCGAGGCGGATGCACACATTATTTTTTTTCATGTCATGGCAGAGGTCTGCCCTTATATTTTGCTCAATGACACACATAATCTAATTTCTTCTGCTTTTAAAACCTGCATTCACACTCTCTCTCCTCTTTTGTGTCCTATTCGTGTCATTTCCTGTTTCTCACCCTCACACATTCCCTCCCCACCTTCCTCCCTTCTCCTTTTAATAGATTACTTGATAAATGATCCCTGTCTGCTGCACGAGGGCAATTATGCAAACTTCCATTGTGAGTGTGTGCATGTTTATTCGCTGTCGCCTTGATTCAGTCTTTTGTCAAGTCATAGCCGTTGTGATATTGCTTTTCCATTAAATGGAGATGTGTATGTCTTTTAATGTCAATCTAAAAGCAACTTCCAGGCAGTCGGGCTCATTGGAGACACGCGCTCAAACACACCCACACACCCATATGGTCAGAGTTCGGTTTGTCTCCGTGCTTGTCAGCCTGGATCAGTGTTTTCAGCCTCCCTTTGGCCATCTCACAGACACATTGATAGTGGAGATCGATGAGGTGCAGTTTTGTTTCGGAAGAGTTCTGTAACACGGTAGATGGGCTGGTTTCAGTCAACGTTGGGTGGATTATGTGTGCATAATGTGTGCATAATGTGTGCATGTGGGACGGAAAATGAGCAGGTCGCACCTTTAAAAACCTTTAAAAACCTAACCTTGTATAGCAGAATCTTGTTTCCATGGATACCAAATCTTTGAGCTCCCAGGATGTGAAGCAATTAGTGGGGCTTGATGAATGTGTCTGATAGCAGCCAAGTCCAGGTGGGAGTGTTAGTATGTGCTGTATTTATAACAAATGCAGACATGTTGTAATTATTTGAGTATTTGTTGGTTGTAACTGATTGTTTCCCAGTTTAACACCAGGGTGAAGAAAACGGCGTGTTTCGAACATCTGGTCCAAGCCAACGTAAGGAACAAGAAACTGCTGAAGGATGCCGTTCAGAACATCACAGCGAAAGGGATTACCAACTACACAAAGGGTTTTGAGTTTGCTTTTGAGCAGCTCTCTACGGTAAGACTTTCAAATTCAGATTTAAATAAGTTTTGATCATTGTGTTTTACTGCCATCTGCTGGCTGAAAGTGTAAAAAGCAAACTAACCCTAACCCTGCATTAAAACAAATAATAGCAATACTTTGGGTTGTGATGGTGTCGGGCTCGATCACCACTTTTGAAGCCTTTGCTATCAGCTGCATGTTCATAACACCCAATGATTGATTGTTGACCAACAAGCACTAGAGAAAAGACAATTGGGTTACCCACAACGGTATTGGATTGTGAATTTCTCTGAGAGGGAAATACAAGGAAATCAGGTCAGCAACGGTAATTGGCTTTACCCTCCAGGGACTGTGCATATTGACAGGAGGAAATCACTGCTTTTGACCTGATGATGACCTTTGACAGGTCAAGGAAAACATCACATATGCCAAAGTGTATTTATGGGTGAACGGGTATTTTTCTCAAACCCAAATTGGATGGACCAGCAGACCGGCTGAGTGGGGGGAAAAAAGGTTTAATTAGAAAAACTTGTGTTTTCCTTTGATTAGACTAATGTGAGTAGAGCAAACTGCAACAAGATTATTATGCTGTTTACTGACGGAGGAGAAGAAAGAGCTCAGGCTATACTAGAGAAGTACAACGTTGAGAAAAAGGTACGTTAAAACGGTGCACAGCGACACACACGCATTGGAAACCGCAGTGTGACATGATTTGCCATTAGCCATGTGGATGTGCTCCCGTTTCGTTTAGACTTTTTGGCGCTCCCTTTGGGTCCAGACTTCCGTGTGCACTTCCTCCCAAACTAAAAATTTATACACTGCGGGAGAATTTTTTTTAATACATATTATGCATAACAAAGACCGTCTCACTACACAAATACGCTCATGCTCAAGGTTGAGGACACTATTTCATTAAATCAAAATCTCTCATATTTTGCTTCTGAATATTTGATTATTATCTGTAGTTAATTTGAAGTACCATAGCACTACAATGAAAACCATACATTTAAAACATATGTTAAATCTTTTTTATGTATTAATGATCTGATAAAGTGTCAAACGTGATATTTAATTTATAATAACATCATATTAGGGAGAAGACAATCATCAATCATTTGGCATTTTATATACAATATATATGTATATTGTATATAAAATGTATATGTATATAATGATTTATATTGTTGAATTGAAACTCCAGGTGAGGATCTTTACCTTCTCAGTAGGACAGCACAACTATGATAAAGGACCCATTCAGTGGATGGCCTGCTCCAACAAAGGTACAGCACACATCATAGCACACGTCACTACCACATAGTGTTCAGTCTTGGTAGTAGATTAATGTTTTTTGTACGGATTTGAACATCATTTTGGAAATAGTGGATCAATCTGTAAGGCCCTTATTTACTCACCTAATGTGTCGTGATGTCATGATGCAGTGGACAACACGTCAGTGTTACAGGCCGTTTGCTTTGCCATACGGTTTTGGGTTACTCGTGCACCTTTGCCATCTCATCTCACCATTGTGTGATCCTGACATGAAGTTCCAGCAAAATGATGTCTCATCATTTATCCAGGTTACTTCTATGAGATTCCTTCCATCGGGGCCATCAGAATAAACACACAGGTTAGATTGTGGTTTGCTATTTTTTTTTTTTATATTCCAGTTTAGAGTCATGGCAAGCATTGATTAGGGGAAATGTGTTGTCCATTTTAGGAGTACCTAGATGTCCTGGGAAGACCGATGGTTTTGGCAGACAAGCAGGCCAAACAAGTCCAGTGGACTAACGTATACCTTGATGCTCTGGTACCGTTTGTGTTCTCCAATTCATTACATGGAAATATGGTTTGTGCCATGTTTGTTTAACTTGAAAAGATTCCTGGCTTGAACAGTGCATTTGCTTGACTCTCCATCAGGAACTCGGTCTGGTTATCACTGGAACATTACCTGTCTTCAATAAGACAAAGACCATAGATGACAGAAATGGCGAGGTGCATTAAATAAATGCATGAACGCATGAATAAGTGGTGTCAGTGGGAGTGGATGGTGTATTTTTCCTGTTACTGATCTTTTTTTTTTCATTCTGTCGCTTAACACCAGAATCAATTGATTCTTGGCGTAATGGGAATTGACGTGTCTCTGAATGACATCAAGAAGCTCACTCCACGCTTCACAGTGAGTCACGTGCATGCAGATAAATACAGCTAAAAAATCTCTTGTGACTGGCCAGGTTTCCCCTTTCGTAAATTAGAACGTGATATGATTCCACTAGACATTAATTGTTTTCTGCCTCAGATTGGTCCAAATGGGTACTATTTTGCCATTGATCCCAATGGATATGTCCTGCTTCACCCCAATCTTCTGCCAAAGGTACGGTGCCCGAGCCTACGCATCACTCAACAGGTCTAGGTCCTAGCATTAAATTATGTTCTTTTGTATCGTCGACCCGTAGCCTTTCCCTCCTAATTCTCTGTACGTGTAGTAGCAGTAATTGTAGCTAATAATTACATTTTTGCTGGCCATAATAAATCCTTTGTGGGAACATTCTTGTGTAGCTTGTAATGATCGCTCTGGTCATAAACATTTTATCGTTAATTACTAATGTGTCTGTATGTTTTGCTGTATGCCCACATGTTTGTGTGAGTGTTTTACTGTCAGATCGATAGAACATACCGGGGGGAAGTTGCTGTAGTATAGAGTCTAACATTGGATGACACAAAATATGACCCTCAAATAGAAATGGTTCAAGTTTTATTGGCAGAAATTAAATATAATATTAGGAATGCTACAGAGAGCACGCGATCATGCCAGAATTGCGCGGTTACATATCAGACGAAAATAAATCTTCTCAGACTTCAAGACCAATCAGTTCCTTGTGAGGAGCGACCTGCAGCTAAGGGCAATACTTTTGTGATTAATATTTAAAATATAAACTTTATTCAAAGACAAAAGATGGCTTTCCTTGATGGAAAGGATTCAATTGTCTGTTTGTGACATTTTGAGCCTGTCAGTCATGCATCATTTCATTGAATACACTGAATGGGAGATCAAGTCGTTCAGCCCTTTGAACATATTCCTTGACCGTCTCTGCCTCTGCAGTGACACTTTCTCTATTAGATTATGTTTGTATGTATTTCACATAAACTCCTTCGTTACAGTAGAATTTTTATTCTTTGCTCCACCAAAACTCACTCTTATGTTAGTAGTGAGTCACTACTTTTGTTCCTCATCACTTATTTATCATAGGTTTTTGTGCTTTTTCTCTGTATTTTTTATATCTGTTTTACTTGTATATGTTTCATTCAATGTTGTACCTTTTCATCTTTTATTCTTTCTTTTCTCATGTTCATGTTGAGATGCTTCGTCTCCTCATCTTCCTTTGCTGCTTCATTTAATTTCACCTGCCATCAAATGTAAGGAACTCAATTGATGTTTTTTGATGGATTTAGTTTTTAGTTCATTGCTTTTCTTTTCTATGCACTGATTCACACTATTATCTTTATGTTCACATCCAACGTCATTCCCTGTCTTCCTTTAGAAGTTAGAATGCATTTGTATTGATCTACTGACGCAGTGTTTGCATATGTCAACATAAAAATAAGAAACTGGGCAGAAAGGCCTAGTACAGAATGAACAACCGCTGTAGTGGAAAGGCTGGTGTTGGATTCCATGTACTGCTGTTTTATAGAGAAGCATTAGATTCCTGCCACCATTTAATAACGTCATAAAGCCACTCAGACATGTGGGTTTTTTAAGAGAAGACATTAATAGGGTCCAGTGTCACTTTGTATCAGGTCTGATTCAGCGCTGTGGTGTCACAGCCGCCATACGGTACCCTCTAATTTGTATGCTATGGATTTGATTTGGTTTATGTTTTAAGAAACTGTTTTGCAATTTCTTCAACATAGAACAAAACAAAATTTCACTAAAGTCAACTTGTTTGTTCATTCACTGCAACCCCGGTATTGAGATGCAAACATATTACTCAAAATGGCGGATCACTACAGTAAGAAGAACCATCTCTGAATACAAGTTGTTAAATGGTCCACTGAATATAATAGTTTTATTCTCATCTAGTCAGCTGGCTTTATAAACAAAGTGGGTTATTACAATATTAACTTTGCTTCCACCCAACCCCCCCCCCCCGATATGAGCCGATAGGGTTCCTTTTTGGGGGTTTGGGTTTGTCTGTGTCCAAGTTTCCTAAATGTCGTCACTTTACAAACTGCAACATCATCCTTTCCACAGAATCCTAAATTCCAGGAACCTGTTACCCTCGACTTCCTCGATGCAGAGCTGGAGAATGATCTCAAAGTGGAGGTAGAGTGTGTATATGCATGGCATTATTTTTCTAGACACACACACACACACACACACACACACACACTCAAGGAAAGGGACAGAGGCAGTTTTACTTTGTGTCCCTAACTCGTTATCATGAGGTTATACGGCAGAAAGTCTTCCATGATACTGATCCTCTGTCAGTCATACACAAGGATGCTTGAACTGCTGTCTGTTTCTAAAATGTCTCCCTATAGACCAGGAGAATGATGATTGACGGGGAGACGGGCAAACGGACCATCGAAACACTGGTGAAAACTCAGGATGAGGTAGGACTAAGTACTGCAAAGGACTTACAAGTAGTATTGCATTTTATGTTTCTGGAGCCAGTGTTTGAATGTCACTTACCGGTTTCTTCTTTGGCAGCGGTACATAGATCGGGGCGTCAGAACCTACACGTTCGCTCCGGTCAATGGGACAGATTACAGGTGAGCAACGTCAGTCATTTTGTAATATTTCTTTATGGTTCATTAAGCTGTCGCTGTACTAAAGGCAGCGGCACTAACTACAGAGAATATTTGGACGCTACTTAAGTAAACAGAGGTCACTCTCTTGTTTCTAACAGAAAGTCTGTATTTCGTTGTCGAAAAAAATGCATTTGAAAGATTTTTGTTACTGTTCACTGAAAAAAAAGAAAAAAAAGTTGTGTTTCTCTTGATTGGTTGTTTTAAAGATAAGTCAAAGGATATTTTGGAAAACACTGCAGGCTTTGAATCACCTTTTTGTTTGTCTGACAGACATCATTAATTCACACAAACCAGACCTTACATCTCCAACCTCAAAACTCTTGTAACCGTGTCACGTTTGCAGCCTGGCTCTGGCTCTACCGAGATACAGTGAGCACTTCATTCAAGCCAAACTGGGAGACGACTTGAAAAACGCTATATGTAAGTACAGCACGCATCCCCTGTGTCAAACTCAGCAGCCATATCTAATGTAGCTTGTGCCTCACAAGCCCCTCCCATGCCTACTTGTCGTAGGTCGTAGTCTCGGGTATCTCCTTCTTTGATATTACTCACTCCGAGCTGGAACCACAAGCGCTGCCTTTGTGTTTTTGCCGCTCAGATTGGCACCATGAAGCTTTTTCCTTTTGTAGTGTGTGACCCAGCGGTTAGTTGCCCCGCGCTCCCACACACTCATCCACACGCTTTCCCCGTCCAACACACTGCAGCCCAAGCACCAGCTCTTTTGATCTTGTCTGCAATTTGCACTTCCCTCGTTCTTAACCCCCCCCCCCCCCACCCCACCCCCCTCTCTCCCGGTCGCCCTTTAGACTTGATCCTTTCCATCTCATTACCGCCTCTCCTTTTCTTTTCTTTTTTCTCCCATCTCTGCACTTTCCGCTATGTTTCTATTTCCATACTTGAATGTTTCATGGGGTAACAGACACACTTATATCTGGATTGTTTTCTCACTCTGTCTCTGTTTTCCTACATGATTGGTTAATCTGTCCTCAACTCGTTCTCTTTATTCCTCCTACTATCCCTTTCCGTCCCCTTTTTATTCTTCTTCAACTCATTTATCAATATATTTTTCCTCCATTTGTCTCCGATAGCTCAGAATTGAAGTAATTAGCGCGAGGATACTGTACAATTCTTTATACATGCTTTGTATTCTGATATAAATTATCTTCTCTTGGCTTGCATCCACACTGGGATCGTTTAGCTTCTTCTTGGGGCAAGTACTCACTATTCTCTGTATTCTGTGATCATCACTCTTTGGGATGCTCTTCCATAAGCATGATTGTCCTCAATATATTTGCATGATTATGGATGGAGGGATGAAGGCCTGGATTGGACGTCTCTGCACTGTATAGATGCATAGGTGGATGACTCATTTGAAAAAACACACCACAATCAGCACCATCGACCATTTGGCATTAGTGTATTTTTACAACTCCGATGTGACACCAAAAGCATCAACTGCTGATGGCTCTGTTGTTCCTGTAGATGAGAGTTTGACTGTGTTTTCGAACTCAGCATCACTCCCTTTCCGCCATAACGAGTCTGTCACCGCGCCATGAAGGCCGTCGGAACGCTTACAGGCCTGTTAAAGAAAGTATCGCAGCCGTAGAGAGTTTCAACATTGGAGCCAGACCCCCAATACTATCTGTCTCAGGTGGTTCCTGCAGCCACTTATCCTCCTAATACATTATGGAGGATTGCTGGTGGTGTGTGATGGATGGAAATGTTTTTATCCCATAAAGAACAAGTGATGAATGCATTGAACGCAGTACGTAATACAGGGTCTGAAGGGATTTTGACAGAAACGTTAAGAGCAAAAAATAAGAAAAAATAATGAATGGTGTGGAAAGAAATTGGACTTACAGACACCTTGCCTGGCCTATAGGGACAGATGGACAATGAATATTGTTTTATGTGTAATTTTTATGTGTAATAATTTGTATGTGTAATATAGGCAAATATTTACAATTCAAGTCAACTTGTTTTATAAGGGATGAAATTATTCAGATAATGATTGCATTTTTTTAATCAACCGTTTCTCCTCATCTCTGTCTCCCTGCGGTGTCAACAGGCCAAGAAGGCAAGTACTTCTCACTCAGTCATTCTCCAATGCCTTACAATGTGCACTCTCTACCATGATCCATCACCTAATATCTGTCCAATATGAGAAATTTAGAGCACACTTTAAGCTCAAAACCGATATTCACAATCTTAACCACCTAAACCCAATTATTTCTGTTTTTTCAAAAGCCATGGAAACCATACAACAGGAGAGGTTTGATGAGTTTGGTTACACCTACGTTGCTCCGAGGTAAGTGCTCCTGACGCATCCCATCAAACTCCATTCCTTAGGGAGAAGCAAACAAGGGGCTGATACTTGTGTGTATCGATACTGTTCCGTCAGGGAGTACTGCAAGGAGCTGAAGTTGTCACTCAACAACACAGAGTTTCTCCTCGACTTCAGTCAGTACATTGACAACAGCACTCCAGATGCATGTGAGTCATTCATCTTTATTTCTCTTTGCGCATTTGCACAGCTTGGTAGAAGTGGATGCTTTTTGCGTATGCGTACACGCACCGCATGTTTTACCGTTAGTCATTTCAGTAATTTTCCACCCGCGATAACACAAAGGTCGGCATCGGATGGTCAAAGTATTCATTTCGTCATTTGATTATGGTGGTACAAGCAGAGGGACATCAGCCCGTCGGACTGCGTTTCCTAGACGACTATCGTCGTCGTGCTACACAATGACTCATGTTGTTTGATTTGTCGTCATCTAATGGGTCATCTAACGTTGCTCCTCCTCCAATTGCTCCATGCCATATTTCTCCACTAATCACTGTTATTGTGGTGTTGTACTGTTCGCTGTAGGTAAAATGTATCCCCTCTTTAATCCACAGGTAATATGTCCCTGGTGAATCGACTAATACTGGATGCAGGTCTCACAGCTGAACTGGTTAAACTTTGGAACGAGCAGACAGTGTGAGTGCCAAACATGCTATTTTTACCTCTTACCCTTTACCAGCTTGTATGTCACAGTCACGGATTTACCTTTTCATTCTGTCTCTGCTTTCAAAACGAGACACGATGACATGAACTATTCTAAGCTCTGCCATGACATGCTGTTTTTATGAAAGAAAATAAAAAGAATGACATTAATGGGTTATTAGGACGAATAGAAACAAGTGAAGCCGGTCATAAAACAATTTGTGTTAAGTTGGTCTCACAGTTTATTTATGCCTATGTCTTAGATTGCTGTTGTTTTCCATGTTCTCAGGGAAGGAATAGTGGCCAGATTTGTAGCCACGGATGGAGGAATAACAAGAGTCTACCCGAGAAGGTACTGTTTTTACCCTCCTTCTACTCAGTTTCACTTCTAGCATTAGTGCTGGCATTGTGAAACAGCACGGTATGCTTTGCCCAAATATCGGGTGGTGTAAATGTGTGCAATGAAAACATCTGTCTGTACAGACAGACTGTACTGCTCTTAAATTCGTCCCATTTTAGCTGCTTTACTCACCGGTTCCACTGGGTTACTTTACAGAATATAGAGGATTAGAAAACTTTAAGCTGAAGTCCCGTAGCTTGCCAAACCAGCACAGGATACGGGTAAAATCCACACGTCCAGCCGCCAAACAGCAGGAAAACTAATTTTCCTCAATTTCCTTGCTGCTGCTTTTATCTCAACTACATTTGGGGGTTCCACTTGGTCAAAACATGACATTCCAGCTGCAGATGAATATATGTTCTACCCTCCTTTACAACCTGAAATATTATCAGTAATTGGTTTTACTGGATCTGGACTTGACATACATCAACTGCATATGGGTGTGGCTTGCATTCCAATGACGAGCATTTGGCTTTAGATTAAAATACAAATTGTTCAGATAAATCACATTTTCGTTGTGGTTTGTGGATATAATGGTCCATATACGACATGATGTAACTATATTAATGTTTTTAGTGCTGAGGAAGAGTGGACTGAGAATCCTGAGACATATGAGTCCAGCTTCTACAAAAGGACCCTGGACAATAAAATCTACATTTTCACGGCGCCATCTTTCAACTGTAAGTATTCCTGAATGTTTTAATATGTGAATGCCAGTGCACTCACGTGTATGAAGATCTTGGTTTTGGCACGAGGCCTATCCTGCTCTCTGCCTTTGGACGCCATCCCAGTCCTGCTGGCAAAGGTCGCGGTCCCAGGCCTGCGATACCACTGTCTTTATCCTTCTCCTTTTCCCGCTGTGTCTTTCAGCCACTCTCCCCCTCTCCCCCTGCCTTTCCGCCCAGCTGTGTACTTCCTGTTATCTCCACTGATCTCTCTAGCAGACATTAGGCCGAGCCAACGTCGGTGTAATGTGGCCGTGCTTTCCTCCACACTTGACGGGATTAACACATGTACTGGCCTCACAGATTCCACTCAGATAAATTACTAGCAGCTAAAAATCTGTGGAATTTCCCAACATGGAAACGGGGCACCAACACGATGCCCCGTTTTTGAAATGTTCTATGCCAAGCTCATTTTCAACATGACTTGGGTGAATTTGCCATGGTTTTTGTTTACCGTCTCTTTTGTATCCCTTCTGCACTGCAGCAGAGGGCAGGGAGTCGGTCACTGAGTCAGGAATTCTAGTCAGCAAAGCAGTGGAACTCACAATCGATGAAGTCACGATCAAACCAGCTGGTCAGTCTCGCTAATCTCAGATGTGAAGCTTCTTGTGATGCAATGTACAATGGAGAAACTTAAACTTGTTTTGTGATTTGCTCTCTTTAGTAGTGGGAGTGAAACTCAACGTCTCCTTCTGGATGAGCATTTTTATGAACGCTACACTGAAGCTGAATGTAAGTTGTGTTAATAAGGCGCGTTTGTGCTGTTTAGACCGTCTTTGACGAATGTGTCGATGGTACAACAGTCATTTGCTGTCTGACTCACTTTTTTATATTTTCAGTGTAAAGATGAGATTTGTGGCTGTCTGAGGAATGACAAGGTAGAGCAGAACGGTTTATTCAATCACATTTGAGAATGTTGTGTTTATTGTCTTGTCTAAGATGTTATTCGGTTGCCATGGCTGCGCAGACGACCCTGTTTATAAAATGTAACCTTGCAGAAGAAATATGCTTTTATATTGCCTGCAATATAAAAATGTAGTCAGGCCTGACTAGTATCTCTTTTTGAAATAATACAAGATTATTTTCCATTTTCCAATTGTATTAATTGCATTTTTTAAATATTCATCTTTTTGCATTACAGCATGTAGACTGTGTCATCTTGGATGATGGGGGATTTCTTCTCATGTCAAACCACGATGAGTACATCACACTGGTTAGTTAGTGTCAACACTTACTTCACCGTACCATAAATGTATAATATATATGTTAAAAAAAAATCATCACATGGAAAAATCTGCTATGACACAGTCAACAATTTTTCTAGGATTTTTTTATTCTTACTTTTCTCAACTTTTCCTCATTCCTCGCTCTCCTTTGTCAGGCATCCATAAATCTCACACAAAAGGTCAAATAATGGGCTCATGAATCATCAAAGTAATGAGAATGTCCTGAAAGCCGTACGTAAAACGTAAAGCACCATCCTGTCCAGGAGGATCAAAGGGAGCGTCCTCATAGATTTTAGACAGGCAAAGTGAAGTGCGTCCCCTGTGTGGGCCGGAGGTCAGCTCTTCTGTGTTACCTCCTCTCTTTCGGGCCGCTATGCCGGTCGGACAAACAGTAGGTCTGGAAAATTTACACGTCAGTCACGACAGGACATCTGCCGTCTTTGATCCTTTTTACCATCAGAACGTCTGGCGCACAGTTCATGGTCATTTATCCGTCCGATCGGCACCGTGCGAAACATTTAGCGGATGTAGTTTTTGGTTAGTTGGTGCCGGTGACAAACAATGGTTAAATATCTAACTGATCCCATGACAATGGTTCTACACAAACATGACCATCCCCCTCCAGGTGTTTCTTCTTGTGTAACTACAGTGACCTGTTCCCACAGAAGGACTTCAAAAAATGACTTAACCTTGAAACTGGCCCGTTGGTTTAGCGTCCATCCAATGTGGCACAAGACCTACTGCGAGACTGATAGCAACATAAGATTAATACATTTAACAGGTGAACACACATCCATCCTGTCCACACTCCGTGAGTAGAGGTTGGAAACAGGGGAAGAGGTTGGCGGTTGTCTGTTTACATGGACTGAATGTGTTCATGGCGAATGAACTCATTCAAGCCAGTATCAACCTTTTTCTTTTGCTTGCTCATGCAACTCCTCTAGATAGGTCAGTTCTTTGGCGAGGTGGACCCTGTACTGATGATCAACCTTGTGAACACCTCCTTGTACTCGTTCAACAAGACCTACGACTACCAGTCCATCTGTGACCCGGAGAAAGACGGCAAGGCTGCAACAGGACCCCGCTCCGTCTATGTGGTTAGAAAACTCCCTCCCACAAGCTGTCAGACCGCAGCCACTCCGTCTCTCGTTTATTCAAGTCACACGTTACGCAAACTGCATTGATTCTCAATTTTTAAATGTTGTGATGACAATTGTTTTCATTTTTTGTATTTATTATACGCGACGTCTCTTTCCAGCCCACCATTGCCGACATGCTCAGTATTGGCTGGTGGGCCTCCAGTGCTGCCTGGTGAGTTCATATCTACTTTAGGAATAAAGTCGGCTGGCCGGGCAACATTATGTCGCGTCGCTGTGTGAGTGACCGTCCAACTGCTAAGTAACCAGCTTTTAAAAAAAGAATGACTGTTTCTCCTCATCTACTCTAGATGTGTGGCTGTTATTATACGTGGAATTAGTTAAAGATGGCATCATCTATGTTGCTCGTTTCCAGGTCTCTGCTCCAGCAGCTCTTCTTTGGTCTCATGTTCCCCAACCTTCTGGAGGCAGGTAAGCAGCAAAAGCTATGATTGTGTAAAATGTAAGGTACGATTTTTTCACCCCACCACTCTCACTGTCATTTACTCGCGTTATTCTCTATTAAACCTACCCGTTATTTTTAGCGGAGTTAGCGGAAGATGACATACCAGATGCCATGTTTAAGGAAAGCTGCATCACAGAGCAGACACAGTACTTCTTTGACAATAATGAAACATCCTACTCAGGCGTCCTCGACTGTGGAAACTGTTCCAGGTACGTAGGGGTTTCATCAGGTGTTTACCTCAACGTGTTCACTTTTCAGTGACTCTGCAAATGTTTTGGGTAATTTAGGATTTTCCATCTCTTCTCTCTGAATATCCTCCAGTTTACTGGTCTGCAGGGACGGCTTCAGAATAGTGTTAGTTTCCTGGCCTGGTTTTGTTTCCCAGTCAGATTTTTTTCGGATGAGTTCGGATAAGACGCTTCACCTTGACGTGTCACTGACCGGATTTGCAGAGGGATGCACAATATCTGTTTTTATCTGTTTTTCTTCCTTCACTCTCTGGCTTTACTTCAAACTCTCTAATAAACACATTCACAGACCACTGCACATCCACTTTTCTCTACCCTCCCTCTGTGTCAGTATTAGCCGCCGGAGAGGGTTAAATATGTCTGTGATTACTGGATGTTACGAGTCCCACGTGTCTGCTGCTTTATCCCCCGATGTCAACGGCTGTAGACACAGAAACCTTCAGTACTACCATAAAAAAGCCAAATCCAAGAGGAGAAAATACCTATGAATGCACATATATATGTGCACGTCTGAGCACACATACCTTTGTGTACGCATAGATTGAAACGCTGTATGCGCTAGATATCTTGTAGATCATTTGTTATACAAAACTAGATTTTTTTTAGGTTTTTGGAGCACGATATCCCTCACATTTTCAATTCAATGTTTACCAGTATATGCATGTTGTGCTTTCTAGGATGTATCGTGCTGAGAAGCTGCCAAAGACCAACCTAGTATTCCTGATCACCGATGCCAAGGCAACGTGTCTGTCATGTGACCCCAGGCCGCTGCGGCAGGCGGAACAACCCTGTATCTTTTCACTTAGCTCGTAAAAATCAAACATGCTTTTTTTCGCTTTCCAGCCCTCCGTCCGTCCGACCCCCTGACGGCAGGCAGAGCTTTAGACTCAAGGACGCACACCTAAAGAGTTTGTAGTAGGTCTCCCCTGAATGTTCACAGGTGAACGGTAAACCAGGGGCACGACATTTGAAGGCCTCACGCTACTCCCATTAACATTTCTCTGTTGTGCCAAACCTCTGGAGGTCCGTTCCAGGTGTTTATACTGTATGTAGGGGGGGAAGACAAAGACAGACATTACAATCTGCTCAATCACAGTATCATGTATATTTATTTCAAGGACTGCCTTTACTTTCTCTTCTATGTTAATTGAATGGTTTCCTTTTAGATTGTTAAATGTGGATTGCTGATGGTAGAAAGCTTTTTCCTGAGAATATCTTCAGCTGAAGGTCCAGATCCATGTGAGCTTGCTCAAAATCCCAGATACCGCAAAGGGCCGGATGTGTGCTTCGACAACAATGAAGATGTAAGACACACCCAGACATGTTCCTCAAAATTGCTTGAGACAGCATTGTTAGTGAGCTTTCACTGCGTTGTATTTCTATTTGGTTTCATCAGCCTTCGGCAGAGATTCAACGCACCAAATCATTTTTCACTCTAATCTATCCTTTATTTATTTATTCAGTTACTTCATCAGTGAATAAATATTATATTATTTTCTGAATGTTTTATACAATTGTCATTCAATATTTTATCTTGCTTTTCATGATCTTTTCATTCTTCATATATCATTCTTTTCTTTTATGGTTCTACATACCAATGGCTGCTGCTCTGGTCTGGTAAGATAAACCCTTGTGCCCAATCAGCAGATGTTCTGCATTGAGTCCTTCACCCCTTTTGTTGTTTCTGGTGCTGAGTTCAGGCTTAGTCCCCTTACACTGCTTCACTCCCTTTGAGTCTTAGACATCCGATTGGTCAATCATTTTGTCGATAACCTCTTTTTAGACAAAATGAATGCATGTATTTGTGGTTTGATCAATGCAGGTCGGCTATCGGATCCCATGCATCACGTCAGAATTTCCAATTTTGGGAAATTCGATCAATATGGGAAGTTGCATGCTAGTTGCTTTTGAGTCTGTTAAATATAAAACATCTAGGCTTAACATATTTTCACTTGTTTCAAATGGCGTTTAATGTTAGCAATGTTCCTCCTTTTGCACTTTGCACTTTGTGACTTTTGTATGTGAAAAGCACTATAAAGCACTATGAATGAATTGTGTTACTTACTTATAGACTTATAATATACTTAGGCTACCAGATACAGTGTGTAATGTACTGTGGCCAATTTCATTCCTTTACGCTTAACATGCAGATTCTTTTTTTTTTCCAAATCAATTGGTTGGTGTGTTTGCAGATTGTAAGTTGACCAAAATGTTCTTTGGCAGATTTTTTTTTTTACCATTCCTGGGCCATTGCAATGTGCAAGGCAAGGACAAATTATGTAACACAATGAATGTCTCACTAGAATTAAGTAAATAACACCCTCTGGTAGAGAAACACATATGGTATTAATTTAGAATGCCTGACTTTCTTTGGCACCTTTTTTTTCACTCAAATAGATGGAGAGCAAATTGAATCTTGGCAGTGTTAAATGAATTTGATATAATAGCATCGTACCACCATAATTCAATTATAGCAGCACACAGCGATGTATAAATATATTTGTACCCATTATTTTTTTAGTTAGCTTTGCTAAATGCTTTGTTACCAAACATATAAACACATTGGGATGCATTTCTTTTCAATTTGTGAAGTCTCTTTGGGTTCCAGAGAATGCAACGTACAGTAATAGACCTGACACAGTAGTAAATGTGGATGACATTGAATGGAACTTTATTCTACTGTTTGAGGTAAGCCAGTAAAACCAAGAAGCAAGGTGGATAACTTGTGTGAGATCCTTGTTTTTCCACCCAACTTGTTTAATAGGCATCTAAATATTTGGGGCGAAGCACTTGAATGTGAACTGAGCCTCCCATTAGGCTTCTAAAGACGTAGATCACACACATAATGGGCCACTAATTCATATGCCTGCATGTTTACACTGTGGAAAATCTATGCCGGGGAGCAAAGGGAAGGGGAGGAATGGCCGGGTGAAGTCACTGAACAGTAGTAAAAGTAGGCCACATCCATTTTCCTTTTTCTATCTGTCCCATTACTTTTGTCTCAGCTCCTTGTAGGAGCGTGGCTTTCCTGCCCTTTGAATATGGAAGACTCCCACCTCTTGCTCCTAGGCCTTTGGCATGCACGGATATCCTGAACACGCCCATCAAATTCAAAAATGCCACAAAGATTTGAGCCGGGGGCTTGCACGTACACACACATGTGCACGTAAAACATCGTTTTATTGAAATATGAGACTGAATAAGCACGTCTATTAAATGGTTGAACTGTGCCTTTTAAAATAACAGGTCGAGTTAGGAATACAATATTGCAACACAGTGAAATTGAATATTATTCATAGTATTATATTCAATCAAAGTTACTGTTATTGTTGATGTTTGTAGCTTGAGTGCAGCTACAGGACGTAGGAGAAGTGTATCTGATTGATTGACCGCTGATTTGTCCAACAGGAAGATGATTCTGACTGCGGCGGAGGGACCAGCCTAAGCCTGTGTCTTTGGCCGATGCTTGGACTCCAACTACTGCTGTGGGTCATCACAGCTTCACAAACCTCATGACCCCTATACACACACACGCGGGCGCGCACACACACACACACACACACACACACACACACACACACACTGATCATCTCATCCCATAAGAGGCCAGAACACTCCAGCTATGCCATCCAGGATGTACATGACATTCTTCTTCACTGACAGCGTTGATTTGTGAAATTGTCGATATTGTTTTTTGCTTAGTATACGTATGAATCATAATGCTGCGATTAATTATTATTTTATCAACCAGTGCAACTACAAAGAGTATTTCTTTGGTTGAAGTGTTTTTTAAATGTACTGTACTGTATTTATCTAATTATTTTGTACTAATGTTTTAGGACTAGTGCCCCGTTGTACTGTAGCAGCATGTGTTCAGTACAGAGCTAAAGAAGACACCAGGACTCTGACACCAAAGCTCCACACAGAACCAAGGACCGCGAATACACACTCCAGTTCAAGCTACAATGTTGGCTGTTTTAAATAGATTGACATAGTAAAACGTTTGCCGAAACGTAAGTGGGATAATGTGGATTAATATTGTTGTGTCTGTACTCGGTCCGACAGCTTTGGTTGTCTTCAATCTGATGCATCAGATCCCTAGTGCCTGCACAGTAGCTCAAACAGTCGGATAACTGAATCACAACAGTTTTATTGTTACCGTGTAAGCTTCTTTGATACGGTTTGCTTCAGTGTAACAAAGAAGGTAGCCTTTGCAGTAATACGTTATGAGATGAGGGCCAAATCTACTGCAATTGTTTAAATTTAATTTAAATGTGGCCCGGCAGCAGTAGGAACAACCAGTATTTGGGATTATGGGAGAATAGTGTTTCTCTCCGTGGTCGAAACAAACCTAAACCAAACTTGAGCTTTGTATTCCAAAACAACACTCTATTGGTCCTGTTTCTGTTTCTGGATCACCAGTCTCAGGATCCAGGACGACTTGTGAACGAGATCATCATATCGAAATTACTATTTCATTGTTATCATCTCCTTGCTGTTCTCCTTATGCTCGTTTCTTCTTCGTTTTGCTCTATAAGTGCTGTGAAGCAGACGTTGAAGGCTCAGGGTCGTAAAGCTGTCATGGGATGAGCTTGTTCTGTGTTTGAGCGCTACGATCAGCATCAGGGCCTGTTGGAGAGAACTTTGAGATTACACTACTAGAGGTGGTAATTTCACATTGCCTTACATCACCATAACAAGACATAAAGGTCACACTGTAGTGTTTGTTTTTTCTTCTTTAGCTATTTAAACAAAGTTGAGTCCTCTCCACCTCGCCTTCATGATGACCTGGTTGAATATTCAGGTTATGCCTGTCTATCAAAGTTGCGTATTGACTTGTGTTTTAACCTGGGGGTCCTGTGTCAATGTGCAGGCATGTGCGTGTACCTCCGATCTGATTGTGCTTTATTATTGCACATAAATTACTCTTTTGTGGAACTTGATTAGCCTGAATACTTTTTGTAAAAATTTGTACACTGATACTATTTACTGTATAAAAGAGAAAATGAAGGAAAAGAAAAGTTGTTTATAATATGGTGTTGATTATTGTGCAAATATATATTCACAATAAAAGTGTTCTATTGTTAGGACCGGAGGCGCTCATTTTTATTGTCACAACTGGCCAGTTAATTTGTCTCAGACCAAACATGTCACACCTCCTGGAGAAAAATATCGCAAAAAAAAAACGTTCTGGTGTGTTTGTTGCAGCACATGTTGGTTAACGTACTTTATCTTATTTTAATAATTTCTTCATTGAGTTATATTATCAGAAAAATAGGTTTACAGGCAGCCAATCTGTTCTTCATTACCCTCTCATGTATTTTACAACGGACCACACGTAGTATCACTGATGACTGGGATTTGTGGTTTGCAAATGTCCTGTTAAACATTTAACTATGCCCAACAAACAGGTTGCACTTCTACATCGCCACAGGGAGGGGAGAAGTTAAATAAATTACTGTAAAAAACTGTAAAGAAAAGCTCCCTCCAAATGTCGTTCTGATTTTGTGGATGCAGTACATGATGGTTAAACTTACTTTATCCCATTTTAATAATTTCTTCATTGAGTTATATTATCACAAAAATAAGATTACAGGCGGATAATCTGTTCTTCATTACCCTCTCATGTCTTTTACAACTGACCACACGTAGTATCACTGATGACTGGGATTTGTGGTTTGTAAATGTCCTGTTAAACATTTAACTATGCCCAACAAACAGGTTGTACTTCTACATCCATCGCCGCAGGGAGGGGAGAAGTTAAATAAATCACTGTAAAAAAAAAAAAAAGCTCCCTCCAAATGAAGGGCTTAACTGATGCTCGTATTCTATTCTTTCCAGTTCTGGGATGCTTCTGGTAACATTATTGTCACAGACAGTTCAGCCATCGCCTGACCAGCAGTAGTTTGACAGCTGCTAACATCAAAAGCAGTTGAATATTACCAGCACTTCACTTGATGGCTTTTGTGATGGCAATCTAAAAATCAATATGGTCATGGTTTTAGGTGGGGAATAAAAAGCTTCCTTTTTCTTGTTGATATTTCAGACTGGGAGGTATTTTACGTCGCCTACATAGGGATATGTAGAAGGTAGGTTGTAACAGGATACTCTTGTAAATGGTAACACGGTCATACCCTTTAACATGCCTGACTTAAGAAGTTACAGACACAGGAAAAGTCAGGACAGATTCTACTTTTCTTTTCAATTCATTATTAGGCTAAAAAAACAATAAGTGCAACAATAAATGTTTTCTTTTCTCTTGTTACAATATGTGTCTCAGTTTTGTGGTTCTTCCCATTAATATTTTTAATTGTGACAACTAACTTAATTGCTGACATATGGTGGCTTTGCAATCTCTCAGTCAGTAAGAGGGGATATGCAATAAAACTTACAGGCCAGAAAGGTTTCATGGCATTTGCATCATGTCATCTAATCTAAAGCCTTTAAAGCAGTAGCTGTATCACCAATTAGTGGTGGAGTAAAAGTCACAGTATCTTTTTGAGTTTACACTAATTGCAGGAAAGGACACACAAGATTGATACTGCGCCAACAACATAACGCGTGACAGGATTTCCGACGAACAGCATGACATTTGTGAACCCTTTAAAGTTCATTCGATAGTAATATAACATCCATTTACGTAGCGCTTCACCAGTGAATGCTATCTTTATAACTTTGATTGTAATATTAGTCTTATATTTAGCCCCAGCACTCCCAGCAGCCCCTGGGTCAGGACAACCCGAGGGCAATCAACCCAACTCAGAATAAACTTCTGGGAACTTTAATGTTGTATACTTTAGCTGCAAGATTTTTAATTGGCTCCACTCTTTTTACTTTTTTACGCTGAACAAGTTCACACTTCCCGTAAGCAGCCACACAGAGGTCACAGTTTTTTTTCCATTACAATAAACCTCCGCCGAGCAAAGGCATCAGGGTCACAACATCCCTCAAAGAGCTAGTGCCTCACTGTGCAGTGACATCTCACAGCATTGCCAGCGAGCGCTTACCAACTCGCCTGTGCTGTCCTGCGTGAGACACCACTTCTATTTGGAGAGGATCTTTCTGTTTTAGATATCCACTAATGAACTCTAAATCATACAACACAAGCCAACCGAAACCTTAACATTTATTTGCAAAATGGGGGGAGAGAGAAAGATTGACAGACGTTGCCAAAGAACACAAAACACACACGCAGGCATTGTCGGGAAATGCCAGGCTTATCAGCATGCTGTGCGTGCGTCCGAGTGTGTGTTCTGTGTGTGTGTGATTGGCGGGTGTAACACTGGAAGACGTTGTCCAGGTGAACAGTCTCAACGGGACACATTCCATCCCAGCGATAGATTGGGGATGATTTGTGGATTTTTTTTGGTGTTTAGAGAAGGGCCAAACATCCATTAACTGGTAACATGAGGTGTTAGATTTGTGGGGGTCGTGCACATTCACCGAGGTTAAAAACTATATGTCATTCTCTTACTGGTGTCAGGTAGGGTTTTTCTATTGTCTTTCTTAATGCTTTTTTTGATCTCACCAGCCTGTTTCGTCTCTGCCGTGATCTGAAAAGTCAAAGGATAATGTGACTCGAAGGCAGATCGCAGGGCTGAACGCGAGAAAAAAAAGGATCTGTTTTTCCAAAACCGAGAAGCTTTTTCTTTTAAACTGTTGTGAAGAGATAGCGCATGTGCGTAGTTTATTTGTGTTAGCTGTAACTGTCAGCAGATCTTAATTACGAGCAGTGACTACAATTGGATGCACTGACAACAGGAAGTGTGTGTTTGTTTAAAACAGGATCTCTTGACAGAGTATCTGTGTTTCTAAGCCCAACATGCGCACGCACGCACGCACGCACGCACGCACACACGCACGCACGCACGCACGCACGCACGCACGCACGCACGCACGCACGCACGCACGCACACACACACACACACACACACACACACACACACACACAGACTCACACACAGTTCACAACCCAGACATGTCTTTAGCTATTCATTAGAGTAAAATACCTTAGATACCTCTGCTCTGCACAAATAGAGGTCAAAACGAGATACTACTAAATGGATGGAAAAACCAAATGGATGCACACACACACAATGCATGGCTCACACACTGGACACAAAAACTTCCAAACAAATCCACAGGAAGTCTAGAAATACTCCACACACTCCAAAAATACGCACTCAGACAGACCAGCCTTCAGAACAATGTCTGCATTGTGCTCTTCCGCCATAGTTCATCCCTTTTACTCAAATTGCTTTTCATCCACGCTATCTCACTATCAACGTCTTCACTTTCTTTATCCTCTCCATCTCCCTTTGAGCTTCCTCCCTCCATTACTAACTGCATGACGATATGGAGTTTCTGGCAATAACCAGCCACAGATGTGAGGAGTCTTGGATGGTGACTTGGTGATGCTGATCTTTCCGCAGAAGTCATGGCTCTCAGTCGCAGTGAAAAACACCCACTGGATTTTTGCTGGGAGAGTCAGTATTGAGATTGTGGTCACAGAGGGGCTCAAACTAGCTGAATCTGCTTGCCTGTTTCTAAATGTGACTTCAAAGAAAGAGCGCTTGGACGCGTATGTATGAAAGAGCCACGAATGTGTGGTTGGGTTGCATGTGCATGTGTGCGCAACTGAAGGTAGAAGGAGTGAGTGAGAGAAAAGAGACTTGTGCTCTGGTCCAGTGAAAGTATCTGGCTCATGCTGATGTTTATTATTGCAAAATGACTCTGTGGTGTTCTTTAGGAAGCCGCAGGGGCTTAAAAATGAATCTGTCAATTCCTCTGTTTAAAATAAAAATACTGGTAATCCCCAGGATGCTGTAACTGTCAATCTGCGGCTGGATAAGTAATGGCACTTCTGTTTACTGTGCACCCCATTAGACTGTCACTGGTGGACAGGTGTGCTGCTCCGGGACTCCAGCGGGGTGTCGAATTTCCTATCTCCTGCTGTCATCGCTGTAAATAGAGATGGCACTCAGGAGATGGATTGGGTTGTCTTGTCCACATCCACCCAACGCCGGTAAAGTCAGTACTTATTTAACAAAATAAGGGGGGGGGGGGCAATAACCAACCCCCACACACTCCCCTGTGGTAACAAGTGCCGGCCAATATCTATTTTGTAGTAGACACTGTGCTGCTTGATGACCTTTGGTGACATGGGGTGGGGGCAAGGGTCAATGGTTGAGTGGGATGCGACAGAGGAGGATGAACCTTAAATAAATATAATTATTGCCATATTAACTGAGACTACATGTGACACTCCTGGCCAATAAAGAACTCAGAAAAGAAAAGCCAGAAAAGAAAAGAAGGGATGAAAGAATGGGCCGGAGAGATAAAGTCGTACACGTTGGGGGAGGTAGGGTGTGGGGGGGGGGGGGGGGGTTGTGACTACTTAGAGAAGAGATGCATCATCTGTGCAGTAGTGGAAGCTACATCTTGCAGTCCGACTGCACAGCGCGCAACATTTTTTGTCCTATTCGCGTCCGAAACTGTCCTTCCGTGCCGTGCCGCAGCGATGTGGATTTACCAGCTCGTTTTCGGACTCTTTGTCGTTTCTTTTTGTGGTAAGCTCGGGTGAACGCATTTCTCTCCGTATCATCTTCCTCGGGGCATGGAGACGGTGCCACAAAGGCGTCGGTGTGTGCGCACACACACAAGAGAGGCTTTATTATTACAACTTTCTCATGGCGTGTTTTCCAATCCATTTTATCCTTTAAAATCCAACCATTGCTAGAAAGAGTTAAAGCTCGAGTGTGAGTCGTTTCTTAAATTGCCCTTTCCTGTACGACGTGTTAAAAACGATATGAGTAACTGTAATAACAAGTTGTGCTGTGGTGCGATCGCTGCTGTCTCAGAGCGCATTACACGGCACAAGGACGCACGGAGACAACGAGAAAGACAAACTCCACGATAAAGGAATAATGCAACAAAAAGAAAAAAGAAAATCATCCCCCTTCAATGTTTAACGTGTGCTTGAGGCAAGCGGCAGCGCGAACACAGTGCGGTTCTGCGGCTCGCTGCCCGCTGGCCACAAGTAGATAAAGGATCGGGTCCACGAGGCTCCGCGCATCCCCGCGCACACGCGTGTTGTTTTTACCACAGCTCCCGCGTGCTTCCCAGAAGCTACACATGCTCAGCCATCTTTCTATCAGAAACACATGCGCAACTTTGAGGGTTGATTTTTTTTTTTCTGTGTTGGGACGAGCGCTTGAATCGACTGAAGTGCGCTTGGATATAAATGAATATAAATTCTATCCGGCTCTCTGATTTTGCAGTGATGCAATAAGTTTCCAACAACTGAGGCAACTTGTATTACTGCTTCACTGTGTGCGTGTATATCTCAATGTCTCTCACGTCCCATACAAAATAGCATCATCCACGTAAAAAGGGAATTCGCAAACTATTATGGTCATCAGCCTTGTAGTGGAAGCCTGTGTAAGTGCTGCTGAATGGTCATGGACATGTTATGTAATTGTGTATCAGAGGGAAAACAAAATGGAAATGCACTCCAGGACTACCAGAAGACTGATGGTGTGCGGCTGGTTGTTGCGTCTCCTGATTCCTCTCTACTGACAGAAAGCAAGAAACGGAGCTTGACAAAGTGTGCCAAAGCCTGCAGCCGCAACAAAATAATTCCTTTCAACTGCAGGTATGTTTGCTCTCATCGCTTCACTCTTTTAAACAGCAGTGTGTTCTGTTAGAGGATGAAGTCAATCTCTCACATAGCGAATGAATGGCTGTCTGTACATAGTGATGGTCCTTCGCTGTCTTGTTCAGCAGGCAAATCATATTCATGTCTACTTCCCCTTTTTCTCTGTTCTTCCTTTCATTCTCTCCGTATTCTCCAGGGCATTCCTCTATGACCATAACAACAGGAAATGCCAGTGGCTGTCGTTTGACACCCACTCGCCAGGAGCCCAGAGCCAACAGGACTTCAACTACCAACTGTATCAAAAGAAAGGTGCCCTCTTTCACCCCTTTTTTTCTCTACCAGCAGACGCCATAGTGGTGTTTTTGTGCCCCCCACACCTTTTCTTCCCTTTTGTCACCATATCTTTGCAGTAAAAAAAAAAGAAGTCCCAGCATAGTGTCACTTCCAGTCAGCAGAACCACTGCAGCGTATTCATTGATCATTTAATTCATGCAGGAGTTTTATGGCTCTATAAATACCTACTTTGAAGATGCTTTTTTTTAAGTTATTGAAAGGCAAGAACCATTGTCCTGTTTATTGTCTGGCAAAACATTAATTTAACGTTAATTTTCTTACAATAAGTTTGAGTAAACGATGGAAACCCCCCCATTCCACTTGAGTCTGACGCACCACGTCAGTGAAGACGCACGCCGTGCAGCCCACTTTACTGGATCCAAATGTTGTGCGGAACATGATGAAAAGCGACTCAGTTCTCCTGGCATCGCCCCGTCCTCGCTAAGCCTCGCGTTACAGCCGAACAGCTCCTTCTGTCTGTTTTCATCACCATCTCCGATCGGCTCTGTGTGCACATTACCGCGTTAAGGTTGTTGGCTCCTCCCGCTCATTTTTTCCCCTATCATCTTGTCTCTCTGCCCACTGTCTCTTCTCATCCTGCCCTCTTTCAGACTATGTGAGGGAGTGCATTGTGGGCACGGGGGAGAGCTACAGGGGGCGGAGGTCGACGACAGTGAGCGGAATCCGCTGCCAGGCCTGGGCCTCTCCGATTCCTCATGAGCACAAGTAAGAATCTGATGTACTTTTCCACACAGAAGTGGTGTTGAAGCTGCTTCTTATTGGCCTGTTAGCGATACAATTAGCTGGTAGCTTGAGGCTAGTCTGAGTGCTTATCTGGCCTCATAGGAGCAGTCATTCTTTAGAACTAACCTCATTGACTGACCTCAGGGCGACTGTGGGTGAGTGAGGAGCACGGTCGTCCTCCAATCAGAGGGTTGTCGGTTCGATCCCAGGCTCTGCTAACCCGCATGTCAGTGTGTCCTTGGGCAAGACACTTAACCCAACATTGCTCCTGTAGCTGCGACTACAGTGTGTGAATGTTAGTTACTGATGGCAGGTGTCACTGTGTGTGGTTCTCCTGTCATCAGTGTATGAATGGGTGTGAATGGGTGAATGATGTCATGTAGTGTTAAAGCGCTTTGAGTGGTCAGAAGACTAGAAAACCGCTATACAAGTACAGTCCATTTACCATTTACCATTGTAACATTTTAAACAATCACAGATCATTTCCTGTTGCGTCCCTAATGTTTATCTAGCTGTGTGTGTGTCCAAATGATCAAATCTTTAGTAATTGCCATAACTACATTTATCTTTTACATTTAAAAAAAATTATGTAGTCCCATAAATAATCTCCATGACGTGTGGTGTAACTTTGGTAGAAACAAATCTGACAATTTTAGCCATGACACAAATTACATGCAGGATGTTATCTCTTCCCATCATCTTCATTCAAATTAAAAAGACAGCAATATTTTGGGTGAAGAGAGGAAATTGGAATTCCAGTATTATAAAGGACAACGTTTATCATTCCCCAATATTAATAACAATCAAAGAACCTCTGAAATGACACATAGCATACACTTAATCTTAGACTCGTATGTTCTCTGAACCACACGCTACCTCCTGCCCTCTCGACTCCCCTCTACTCAAAGGTATTAAATTACCGTGAAAAGCTTTGTAGTGAGATGTCGCTGCAGCAGACGAATCAAAGAGGGCTGTGTGCGTTTGTACCTCCAGCGAACACGCTTTATCAGACTGCTTTTAATGTCTCTTTAGATCAGGTGATTAAACCCAGTCGCTTTGTATGTTTTATCAGTCGGCTCCCAGGCAGAGGAAACTCTGACACACACAGAAGAAGAAATTGCTGTTTTATCCATGAAAGGTTTTTCTTCTTTTCTGATTTCCAAGAAAAGAGCCTCCCGCTTTGGTACCTGTCATTACCCACTCCACTGAAATACTTCTTTATCTTGTCATCATTATGTGGAAAAACACAGCTTCACGGTTCACTGCAATATGTCCGTCGCAGCAACTGCAGCCATGTGCTGCTCTGATGTAGAAGGTATGAGTCAGTTTTCCATGAGGCCGCTTCCCGAATGTACTGTAAACACACACTGAAAAATAACATTGCTTCCACATTTTAATACAAACCCTTTAGTTTGGCCGTCGGTTACTTTTACACATGTTAATTTTCACACATTTACAGGCACGTTTCAGCTGAGCAGCAGCTGCCTCGTAAATGAACAGATGATTTCTCATTCTGTTAGAGTTGTATAAAGAGAGACAGACAACAGACGCCGTCATCTTTGGGTGTGTATCTTTTGCCGACCAGTCTTGGTTCATGTTACTGTTTGTGTAACTGCGGCTCCGCTTCCAACAGTTTCATGTCTAAAAGATTCAGGAAGAAGGACCTCAGAGAGAACTTCTGTCGTAACCCAGACAACTCCAGCATCGGCCCGTGGTGCTTCACCATGGACCCACGGGCCAAACTCAGACACCAGCAGTGTGGCATACCCCAGTGCTCACAGGGTAAGCTGCACGCGGACACAAACGCGCCCATGATACATCCGCGTCATGGGAAGACATTTCCTTTCAAATAATGTCCCTTCCGGATGGCAAATTTCCACAAAACGTTTCCACTTAATAGTCCAGAATGAGCTGCTGCAAACAAGGCCTTCACATATTCTTTTGGACAGAGAAACACCTGCTCTAACCGTGCTCAACCCTACATGTGCGTTTTTGTGAGGCTAGCTACAGACGTTTCTAGTCCAGGTTTTTTTTTAATGGTTTGAACCTAAACAAGCTGAAATCCCCCCCCTTTGTCTCCTTTGGATAATTTGTTGCTTTATCCATCTCTGTGGCAGTTTGAGTGATTGTTCCGAAGAAGTAAAACATGCCAATCCTCCGGGCATTCATGCTGTCACAAGGGGTCTTTTTCTGGAGCGCACCTTAATGATGGACCCATTGGCTCCATTGATCAGGAGGATGGAAACAATTCTTCCTCTCTGACTCACGTGTTTTTTCCTGCTAGTTTATCACAAGTTGTACAACAGAGATCATGGCTTTACTTTTGATAAAGCACCCGTGCTCTGATTATGGAGGAAATTACTGGAAGGGTCGTAATAGGAAACATGCACACAACACATGGGGGCAGTCGACTCATAAACATCTGTTTGTAATCTGCATGCTCTCTGTTGTTAACACTAGACAGTGCGTGCTAGTCACCATGCTAAACGCTGACCCTTCTCTGCATCAAAGGGGTCATTGCCGTCACTTGTGCAAGACGCAGTAAGTGTCTACGGGAACTTAAGGGAGATGCATCACTTTCTTATGGGGAGTTTTATTACCAAAAAAGATAAATGTATGACCTAATATGTATCACATTGAATAATCCACAATGTCCAGTTTTATTATTTATTTTCATTCTCTTCTCCCGACCTTGGTTCTCATTTTTGATATGGGAGTTTTTGTTTGTTGTCTGTTCCTGTTGTTCTGTGCTTATGGGTGTGTGTGTCTCTGTGTGTTTGCATGTGTGTGTAGTTGAGTGTATTCACTGTAATGGCGAAGACTACAGAGGACCCATGGACCACACAGAAAGTGGGAAGCAATGCCAGCGCTGGGACCTGAATGATCCACACAAACACCAGTACCACCCCAAAAGGTAACACACACACACGCATCTGCATCCCCCAGTATGACACTAAATTGTGCGTGCTCAATCACATGCATGTATATATATATATATATATATATATATATATATATATATATATATATATATATATATATATATATATATATATTTGATTTAATAGCCAATAACTTGATGAGAATACCTTATGTAACAGAACTTCCACACAATATTTTCCCCTGGTTGTGGAGCTCTGGAGTAATTTGGATTCAGCCAGGGTTCCTCTCCCTAAAGGGAAGCCATCAGAATGCAGTGTGTAATTGTACTGCAGCACTATTTTGGGAAAACCCATAATTCTCACTTAATGGGCACAAATACTTTTACGCTTTCAACAGATTTTAAAGCAGACTTGCGTCCGGGAATGAGAAAAGCTTATAGCTATTTTAAGAGGGCCATGCATTTTAGTCTGTGTACGTGAGTTTCTGCTGTGTCCAGGTGCCTCTGTGTCAAGAGAGTGCAACAACTATTCATCCAGCAGGTGGTCTGGATTAGTACGGACTCATTTAACACATCCATAATCATCCCAATGTTTGTGTAGACGAGGTCCCGGACTGCCCATAGCACTAATGCAATGGGCCCGATACCGCGCGCCCGGAGGCTGCCGGCTTGGAGGGACATGGCGCTTTGGGATGACTTCCTGTAAAGCACCTGAATATGTGCAGCCTGTTATCTCCCTCACTCCCCTGAGCCCTGAACAGATTCACAGATGGATTCATTGTACCATCTCAGTTATTAATGCTACTGTAACAGGTGGAACCAACCAGGAAAAAGTTTGATTTAATTTGAATTTAGAACAATTATTTCACACAAACATTTCTCACTGCTCCTGACCATACTCTAAACAGAGACACCTGTCATACTTACCAGTGAGTTTCTTCTACTGAGAGGGGCATATTAACACAAAATACCAATGCCCCGTGCCGACACACACTTAACCTACTGTGGGTAACGACACTAACAACATATATGCTTAAATGCAATAAACTCCAGGTCAAGCTTAACACAAAAAAACATACAATTAAATTGTTTGTAAACCCATAACCAAAATGTCATTGAATATGATAAACATATTCCACAGTTAAAGTTCACTGTTTTCACATTCAGTTCAAAATGGTCGAGCCACGGTCCTCCACGTGTATTGAACTGTTCCCAAAAACATTACCGTCCCGGACACGTTGCTGCTCGTTGACGACGTGGAGTCATGTGTGGCAGGGTATTACTCACAAACCACCGTCGGTCAGTGGCGGGGGAGAGGGGGGGGGGAGGGCAGGTGAGCTGCGGGCACATCGAGGACTGTAGTGGGGAGACGGCAGACTGTCCTTGTTCGCTGGCGTGGTGAAGCCTTCGACGTTGGCGACGAGCTAACAACGTAACCGAACTTTACGAGCTAGCAAGGACATTAGCCTCATGCTACAACGAGCTACACTTTTTCACGTCTACAACGGATGATCTTCAGAGCTGGAGGTGTAGACTCTTCCTTCCTCCACACGAGAAATAGGATTTTTCTTCTCAGGCACCTCTAGGCTTTAAGAAAGGTCAGAATGGCTGTTTTTTTCCACTATAACGTATGTGCAGGTAAGATAGTTGGGTAAAGGATTCGTGCAACAGTCTGATAGTTGTTTTATGCAATGTTAATACCTCGTAGCTTACTTTGGTGTGTGCATTCAAATTATGCATGTTTTACATTAGGTACCCTGACAAAGGCCTGGATGACAACTACTGTAGGAACCCAAACGGACGCCACAACCCCTGGTGCTTTACAACGGACCCAAACACACCCTGGGAGTACTGCGACATCAAAGTTTGTGGTAAACGTGCATGAATGTTTCTTTGAGAGTGGTTGAATGGCATGCACGTTAAGCTGCAGTCTTAACATGCATATCTGCGGGTGGCTGTGTTTGTGTTCTGTACGGGACCATCAAGTGTGACTGACGGCACCAGCATTTACGACTTCCTGTATCTTTCATTTTACCATTCCTCCAACTTTCATTGGCTGAAACTATGGAAAAGACACACAGGCACATTCAAACACTCAGTGACCCATCTTTGGTTTGACATTGTTATGTCTTCTCTAATAGCCAGAATGTTTATGTCCCCCCCCCCCCCCCCCCCCAGCGCCACTGAACTGCTGTTTATTGTTCTATGCCAGCTCTTATGTATGGTGGTCGTACTGCACCGGGCTCAGTTACTCCTCCACATTAACCTCCTGCACATGCAGACACAACACCAAGGTCACGCATATTACAAGCAGATCACTTTCAGTAAATCTCTTTCGTAAGCAGTGTGATTGATTTATTGGAGCGAGGTGTGTATGTCACGTCTTTTTGCGTCTACGCTTATGTATAATCTATAGTGCATCATGCTCTTTGTTGACCTATAATCAAGGACGAGTCTCTGAGACAGACGCTGTGGTCCTAAAGAACATAAAACAGAGCGAGCATTCGTGTTATTGTTGGGCTCAGATTCTTTCTCCCAGTTTGTGATTGGTCTGTTTTTCCTGCTAAAGTCATCAACAGTCCTGGCACCGTGTTTACTAGATGGCCTTCTTCCATGTGGACCCAGTGATTCAATGTTCCCCTCTTCAATTTCCTTTGTCTAAAAATCTTCCTCTCTCTGACTCCCTAGTATAGGAGTTTGTTGAGAACAGACCAAGTTTACGACCCAGTTAGTCTTAATCCAAAAAAGGCACAGAAGAGAGTGAAAATGTTTTTTTGTCAAGGCCTGCTTTTTTGTTTACTGGCAACAGTAGTGCATATCTATTTTTAGACATATTGTATGGGCAGAAAATGTCTGTTTTTGAGTCTTGAAGATCTGCAGCTTTGCACATTGTTGGATACAATCATGCACAATGTTCAGGCTATCGAACTGGTGTAGCTTGTGCGTAATGAGGAGCTCTTCTATAAAGAGTAGTAGAGCCGATAACATTTTTCCACATTTTTGGCTTTTCCAATTTGGTCCATATCAGCCTCATTACACGGTCAGTCCTCTAAATACGTTGAGGAGGCTCTTTGGGAGGAAAGCAAGAAAATGTGTAGTGTGCATAGTGTTACAGTCACGTTCGCCTCCAGTTCTTTCTGCATTTCACGGTCGCTCACAGTTCTTCATCCCCCCTTTAAAAAAGAATTAGGTTTTTATTCAACTGCATGGTGAGAAAATACAGAATATAAAGCTGTTTTTTCAGGAGTTGAAACTTAACAAGATCTACTTGGATAACTACCTAAATACCTTAATTGAGCTATTTGTCCTATCTGTGCGTTCACGTTCATTCAAGTAATTAAATACAAACACGCACTATATTACCTTTTTCAAAGTAACTCACACCTGAATATTGTTCTGCTGTTTCACAGAAACGTCTCCAAAAAGAAATGTGGTGGAAACCACTGAGTGTTACCAGGGCAGAGGAGAGGGCTATCGGGGGACAGTAGACGTGATGCCCACCGGGCTCATCTGCCAACGCTGGGACTCTCAGTATCCCCACAACCACTCGTTCACACCTCAAGCCTACCCCTGCAAGTGAGTCGGACTCGCGCAGAAGACAGCATCTCCGCTCGCTCGCCCGCCTGCACGCACGTGCATTTTAAGCAGATCCCTGGACGACTTTTGTCTGTGTCTTCCAGAGACTTGAGAGAGAACTACTGTCGGAATCCAGATGGCCGAGAATTCCCGTGGTGCTTCACTACGGACCCAAGAGTCCAAACCATGTTCTGCAACAACATCCCGCGGTGCGGCACCCAAAACAATCCAGTCAGTGGTGAGAGACGCGAAAGCTTTATTTCACATTTAAGAAGAGAGAGATGATTTTCAGTGAATCCCATGTTTTTATATTTTGTAGATGAGTTCACATGAGACCTTGTGAGTACTAATATTGGCCTGTAACCATGTATTCTCTGTCCCGGCGGAGCACTGCAGCCCTATAGGTCTGTGGGAATGACTGACCACCTAGTCTCACATAAACAAGCTCTGACAGCAGCTCAGGATTGTCAGGTCTCACTGGACAGTGAAAGATTGAGTGGGAGGATTAGTGCTGGATGGGATTTTCTGGGGTAATGAGATTTAAGTGAAATATGTAGATCTAACAGTGAGTAGAAAAAAATGTCCCTCGGAATCTTAGCGGCATATCTTTTAGAGTATGCGGCCTTGCATTGGGATTAAAATCCCCTTGTGTTGCGGTCTACTCTGGTGGATAGAATACGTTCCCATAATGAAATGAGATGCGGGGTGACTTCAAAACTCTATTTATGAGCCGTCTATTTCTAAGGAATCACTGTGAACTTTATGTTCCCAGTCCGGTTCATTCTTGATCCAATGACGACCATCGTTTTGAAGTGACGTCAATTAAATATGAGGTGCTGCACAGGCGCATCGGCTCTGTACTGCATCTGTTGGATGAGTATAACTGTTCATTACTTATTACTTACTCATTATATAACTTTCACTATTCACTTTTATTTCTATCAACAACATGGTATAATGCGACAAGAATGAAACAATGTCCTAAATATATATGTTATAGCTTTTATATATTTTACTACAAAAATTGCTATATATGTATATAATGTGTACAAATGTGGCAGAAATTTCAACTTTTTTTTCCCACCCAAATGTCAATCAGATGTGACCTCACAAAACAGCATGAATGAAGGATCTAAGTGGTGATGTTAACAATTTTCCACAAACATACTAATACAGCATGAAGGTAAAGTGATAAGATTTGGGATTAAGATGTATGTATGTATGTTTGACTGATTGGTATGCATTGTCTGATTTTAATTGTCTTTTTTTGGTCCAAATCCAGACTGCTATGAAGGCTTTGGGGAGAATTACCAAGGAGAGCAGTCAAGGACGAGATCAAACCTGCCCTGCGCACCTTGGAGAGACCGTAACAACAGGTCAGCCCACTGGATACCTGCTTCTTTCTAACCTAATCAACCGACCAGACAAGTGCGTCGGCCTAAAATAGACATCCAGGCTCTAGTACATGTAACCAACGAGAGAGAGTCTAACACAGTATACAGGTTATTTAAAAGCTCAATGGGATCAAAAGGAAATCAGTGATAATGGGCAGACAATTCCCGTTTCATGTGTCTCAGTAATTCCTTAGCTCTTTGTGTTACAAGATAGTGCATCACAGCCTTAACGTACAGAAGAATTTGGCCATGTTTCTGGGAATCATATGGGAACCTGAGACGTGGTGGTTAGTGCAAGAGGCCTCTATTACATCTTAATGTCGTTGTTAGCAGGTCAAGTCAGGAGAAAATGGCTCCTGCGGGTTCCATCACTAAACCTCTCCACCATCTTCTAATGGCCATATAAGTGTTTCTCCAAATATGACCTAACTCTGCAGGAATGACTCAGAGTGATAACTTGGCAGGGGTATATTCACTTCAGTCCTCACCTTTGAACCCAAACCCCTCCTTTTGTCGGAACCCTTCAAAGCCAATTAGCTCCACTGCTTGGCTCCTGCCCAGCGGTCAGAAGTCAGGGTGAGGGGGTCACACGGAGAGCCTGCTGTTATGCTAGCTGCTGGAAAACAACACACATTGGAGCGCTGTGGTTTGGTACACGGCATCCTTCTCCTATATATCTGTTTGTTTTACAATCCTCCACCTTATCGGTCAACAGGTTCAGTGTGGGAAAAGAGTTCTGTTGGTGGAAAATGCTTATGTGCATACTCTCATGTAAGGGGTGTGTCTGTATTCAATGTGTGAGTGTAGGTGGGTGCAAGCTGTCTCAGTGAATAATTCCTTTGCAAATGACCTCTTTATCTTGTCTAGATGGACAGAGTTTATACAGCTGTGTAGTTTGACTGTTCAGATCCTATCTAGCAAAATGTGTTCATTTTTCACTAATGGTTATAAATCACCACAAATCCCTTTACTTTCGTTAAAAGCCAGATTATCGACTCCATAATGGGGGAAGTGGTCCTTTTGTTTTGAATATGTTCTTTTGGGAAGATGAGTTATTGGATCTTGTGTGTTTGGGTGCTTGTCCAGCGGCGAGAGGGGCGTGCAGATAGGCGGCCTGGAGGGAAGCTACTGCCGAAACCCAGACAAAGACAAGCATGGTCCCTGGTGTTACACCAACAACTCTGCCAGTCCCTGGGACTACTGTCATATCAAACCATGTGAGTGCAACAAGGGAGTGTGTGCAAGTGACACGTCACACACAATCTCATATCGGGTCAGTGAAAAGAAATTGAGTGTGTAGATATGTTTAGCAGGTCAGTGTTGGTCAGAAGGGGATTCACAACTCATCAAAAAAGGGGGGATGGGCTCCTTCTAGCAATTCCTACACAGACCAAAAGCCAGAGCTAACGAGGGCCCTCATAGGCAGTCTGAAGTCTACATTCCTCCGCAAGGTCATCTCATTTATGGCATTAGTTAACACTCCCTTATCCCTTGTTTGTCTCCTTTACATTCTGCAGGTGAAGGTTTGCAGATCAACATCCCACCGGGTGAGTGGCTTCGTCTGCTCGTCTGTGTGTCCGTGTTTACGAGCTGCTCAGCCTCTGATACGTATTTGATAGTCTCCAAGGCCAGTAGGGGCGCTCTCAGAACCCCCGTGGAGTCCCTTTTATATGCAGCTATTATAGAACGTATACGTGGTGAAGGTGTTTTCTGTGTGTGTGTGTGTGTGTGTGTGTGTGTGTGTGTGTGTGTGTGTGTGTGTGTGTGTGTGTGCGTCTATAAGAGTCTGTGTGTGTTAGTGGGCTGTATGTGTTGGACCTATTTTGCTGCACATAATAAGTCAAGAACAGACGATAAACCCTTCAACCTCTTGACATTTAGAGTTCAAATAACACTTGTGAGGTACTGGAACATTATTTAATTAACCCTAATTAATTGCCTCATCACAATGACTGGTTGCATTTTATATGTAATGATTATTATTTGTATATTATTATTATTTGTTATTATTATAGCGGATCATTAGTTGCTCCAGTGCCTCCTTGTCATCATGTGTGTGCCAGTGAAGGTCTTCAATTGTATGCATGACATGTATGTATGCATGTGTCTCTGTTTTTTCCAGCTGAGCTGTCCTCTGTGGGGTGTTTTGTCCATAAAAGAACCAGAATTGTGGGAGGGGGTCCGGTGGGCGTATTAGACGGCAGCTGGATGGTCAGCATACAGAAAGGGTATGACGGTGCATTTGGTGTTCTACACATTTTCCACTGATGATGAACAATACAACATATTTTCTAGACAATAACAAAATTCGATGGAATTGTAACTTTTAAAGTTCCATTTTATTTATTTTGATCGCCACATACTGCATCCGCAGTTAATCACATTTTGCTGCATTTAGGAGCAGTTTTTATGTTTGTTTAAAGTGAATGGTGCTGTTCCATAGGCCTTTCCACTTTGCCCTGACTCACATGCATGCAGCTATTTGAGCACATGTGGATTTATTTTCATTCTTTCAGATGCAGTAGCAGCCATGGTGCAAACAGTAGCTTCATAGAGAAGTATAACTCACCTAAGGAAGAGAAAACACAGCTTATCAGAAACGTGGAAGGAGGACCGCCATTGCCATCCCCCTCTAACCCTCCTTCCATTACGTGTGAGGATCCCTCTCCCACCCCCCCCAGAGCCCCCATCCAGGTCCACGTCTCCCTCTTTCTCCCTCCCTTCAGTAAACCTGTTCTCCCCCCTCCTCCCCTTTGGAGTTCCAAGAGTTACCCCCACTTACCCCCCGCCCTACTCCTATTTTTACTCCCTTAGATTGACCTCAGCGCCCTCCCCCCCAGCGTCCACCTGCACCAGCTCATCTCAGCGGTGACGCCATCTTACGCCGATCTGCCCCCCCACCTCTACGAAGACGTTCTCCACCTCCACCTCCACAAATCCATCCCAGCTGTGACGCTGCTCACTCCCCCCCTTAGGCCCACCCCCTCCTCCTCCTGACAGCAGCCCTGAATATTACTGAGATAGAAAAGGGTTCAGCAGTAGACCGCATTATCAGCTGGACCCAAGGTCGTCAAAACATGGCACCTTCTGCATTCCTGTTGTGACCACCAAGAGAGTGAACATTGCGAAATTTAGACACACTGCTAATCTAACAAATCTCATTCCTATTCTCTCCAGCTCAAAGTCAACCCCAAAGCCTGTGAATAACAACATCAGGATGGCTCTGCTTAATGTTAGGTCTCTTAATAACAAATCGTTTTTAGTCAATGATTTTATTACCACTTCTAAACTTGATTTTATGTTTTTAACTGAAACATGGCTAGAACAAAATAACAGTGCAAGCATTCTGATTGAGGCAGCACCCCCCAACTATAACTTTATTGATGTATGTAGATCTGGAAAAAGAGGCGGAGGGGTTGCTGCTATATTAAAAAATATATTTCAGGGGAAACAGATGTCACTTAGGGATTTTCCATCATTCGAATATCTTTGTGTTGTATTGAAATGTTCTCCCAGAGTTCTCCTGGTAATTATTTACAGGCCACCTAAATATTCTGCACATTTTTTCAATGATTTTACTGAATTATTGTCTAGCATCTCTACCGACTTTGACCGTCTAGTTATAACTGGTGACTTTAATATATATACTTTAACATACTGACGATTTGAATGACAAGGGTGCAAAATAACTTTTGATTATTTTAGACACATTTGAACTGTCTCAACATGTGAAAGAGGCTACTCACCATGACATCTATAAAGAGCGCCTTCGGGCCTACAATTTAGACTTAAAAAGTGCTAGGGAAACATTCTTCTCCAACGTCATTAACAACAACACTAATAAGGCAAAAACCCTATTTAAAACTGTTGACAGACTGACCAACCCCCCAACACAAATACCACCTGAACTCCATTACACACAGAAATGCAACGAGTTTGCGTTCTTTTATACTGATAAAATTGAAGGCATCAGACGCGCCATTAATATCTCAAACAAAAATGTTGGATCACCACCCTATTTAGGCAAAAGTAACACAGCAATGACGACAAGCTTTAATGCCATAGACTCTCAAACTCTAGTGGAAACGGTGACAAATTTAAAACCATCCACCTGCTGCCTTGATGCTCTACCTACCAACTTCTTTAAGAATGTTTTTGACTGCCTAGCAACAGACGTATTGCAATTAGTTAATAACTCTATTCAGACAGGCCATTTCCCAAAAGCTTTCAAAACTGCATTTATTAAACCTCTCCTAAAAAAGCGGAGCCTAGATGCCTCTATTATCAACAACTACAGACCAATTTCAAATCTGCCTTTCATAAGTAAAATAATTGAGAAAGTTGTCCTACAACAACTTAATTACATTACATTACATTACAGGTCATTTAGCAGACGCTTTTATCCAAAGCGACTTACATTACACTTTAAAGTTTAAAGTTTAAAGTTGGGCCATGGGTTTAAAGTTTAAACCCATGGCTTTTTCACATTTTTGCCTGGGGAGCAATTAGGGATTAGGTGTCTTGCTCAGGGACACTTCGACATGGAACATGGGGCAGGCTGGACTCGAACCACCAACCTTGTGCTTCCTAGCACACCTTCTCTAACCCCTGCGCCACGACAACCCTTCCTTGCTTCAACTGGCTGCCACGACAATTTCCAGTCAGGATTTTGACCTTTTCATAGCACCGAGACGGCCCTTATTAAAGTTGTAAATGACATCCGTCTTAACACAGACTCTGGCAAAACTTTAATATTAATGCTATTAGACCTCAGTGCTTCATTTGATACTGTCGACCACTCAATACTTTTGGACAGGTTGGAAAACTGGGTGGGGCTCTCAGGCACAGTCTTAAGCTGGTTCAGGTCATATCCACAAGACAGGAACTATTTTGTTTCCATTGGTGACTTTGTATCAGAAACAACCGACGTAACGTGTGGAGCCCCCCAAGGTTCGATCTTAGGTCCGACTTTATTCAACATCTACATGCTCCCACTAGGACAAATCATGCAAAGAAAAAAAATTGACCACCATTGCTACGCTGATGACACCCAAATCTATGTAGCGCTATCACCAAACGACTATCGCCCCATAGATCTTCTGTGCCAGTGCATTGAGCAAATCAAAGACTGGATGTGTCAAAATTTCCTACAACTAAATGAAGACAAAACTGAGATCATTGTATTTGGTGCTAAAAAAGAAAGGTTTAAAGTAACCCTACACCTTCCCTCTCTGTCCCTGAAAACATCAAATAAAGCCAGAAATCTGGGGGTTATTATGGATTCAGATTTACACTTGGAGAGTCACATCAAATCAGTAACAAAATCGGCCTACTACCACCTCAAAAATGTAGCACGACTTAGAGGGCTCATGTCAGCTCAAGACTTAGAAACACTTGTACATGCCTTTATAACTAGTAGGCTAGACTATTGTAATGGTCTCCTTGCAGGTCTTCCAAAAAAAACTGTCAGGCAGCTCCAGCTTGTTCAGAACGCTGCTGCTGGAGTTCTAACAAAGACCAAAAAATGTGAGCACATTACACCAATTCTTAAATCCTTACATTGGCTCCCAGTATGTCAGAGAATTATTTTCAAAATCCTACTGCTCACATATAAATCACTACATGGTTTAGGGCCAAAGTATATCACTGATATGCTTCCACTACATAAGCATTCAAGATCACTAAGATCTTCTGACACCAATCTGTTACTGATTCCCAGAGTAAATACAAATCATGGGAAAGCATCATTTAGTTACTACGCAACAAACAGCTGGAATGAACTTCCTGAAGATTTAAGACTTGCCCCAACTCTGACCACGTTTAAAACAAGACTGAAAACTTTTATGTTCAGCTTCGCCTTCTACTAAATTTTACCTACATTGCACTTTTAACCTCTGCCTTTAATTAAACAATTTAAATAAGATTTTAATTTATAATTTTATTTGCTGTTTTTAATTGTCTTTTAATTCCTGCATTTTATTCCACTTTATTGTATGAAATGTTATAGTGTGAAGCACTTTGAGTCTGCCTTGTGTATGAAAAGTTCTATACAAATAAAATTGCCTTGCCTTGCCTAATTAGAAGAAGACACTTCTTGTAAAAGGGACCTTTTGACCAAAGCCCACATTTGCAAATTCATGAAACTCTAAACAACAAAATAGCCCTTCAGAATTGTAGTTTCACTGCAAATTATTGCTGGTTTTCATTGCATTATATTACGTCCCTCTCCTCAAATTGGACATACTTGTATAACAATGCAATTTCTTTTTAGCATTGACGGTATTTGTTTGCATATGGTGTTGCACAGCTTTCCTTGATGTGTTGTTTGTGTTCTTTCCTCTTTCCAGGTCGCAGCACTGGTGTGGAGGTTCACTAATACGAGAGGAGTGGGTACTCACTGACAGACAATGCTTCTCCTCATGGTAACAAAAATGTCCACTGTATATTTCCTTTTTGCTTGAACCTTAATCTGTCAGAGCATGTGTACGAGATTTAAGATGCATTTGTGGGACTCATAAATATTCTGGTTTTCAATTATTTAGACCTTATGGATTATTAGTTAGTTTCCGTTGTCTTTCTTGACCCGTCTAAGAGACTAATGTACGTGGAATATTTTGTCCATTATCAACTCTGCAGTGTGCCAGACCTCAGTGAGTATCGGGTGTGGTTGGGAGTCTTGGATATCGGAGAAGGCGCTCCCGACTGGTCCAAGAGACAGGAAGTGAACATAGCCGATGTGATATGTGGTCCTGAGGGCTCAAGTTTAGCCCTCATAAGGCTGTCTAAGTGAGTACCTTGGAAAATAATCTCAAAGATTTATTGACATACTTTACATTTGTGCGTGATGCTGAGCGATGCACTTCCCGTGTCCGTTATCCAGGCCTGCCCTCCCTGCAGACAATGTGCACACACTTCTGTTACCTATGGCAGGATGCTCCATCCCAGAAGGAACAATATGTAAAGTGTATGGATGGGGAGAGACAAAAGGTACTGTTATAATACATTCTACAATCACTACGACTGTTCCACTCCCGAGCTCTGAAGTATATTACATTTGTGTTCTCCTGCAACAGTCCTGTACTATTCTAAAGGTGAAAAAATATATTGAAAAACAGCCCTGAGTCAAATAATTGGTTAGCGTGAAGCTTAGGATTTCTCATCTCTGCGTCAGTACTGATTGTTGGCTGTCTTGATATACAGACGGGACCACGGAGATTGATATTTTTGATAGTTCAAATGCACAATGATCTCTGTACAAACAATTGAGACTTCACTCCCTGCTTTCTCAAAAATAGGACACTCAATTATATGTATTTTCTATCGGAATGAGGCCTAAAAACCTGGTGGCATTTGCATTGCATATGCAAAAAACGATCAGGCAATAAAGACAAACCACATCCCTTTCAGACACTGGACATGATGACCAACTGAAGGCGGCCGACCTGCCCATCGTCAGTAATGTGAGGTGCAGAGTGATGCACAGAGGCAACCTCCACATCACCAACATCAAGATCTGTGCAGGAGGCAAAAGGAATGAGGGAGTGTGTGAGGTAAACTGTTACCTAGCGGCATTTATTTTTAAATAAAAGGGAAGAGTTTTTTACTTTCAGATAAAGCAATCGTACCCAGTGGAATTCATTGTCTGTTGGATCCAAATCTCAAACAAATGTTCTTTGAATCCATAGGCTTATTTTTCAGGCTGTTTTAACTACGGCAGCTGGAGGCTGTTTCACTGAATTTCATCAGATAGCAAAGCATTTTGTTTCCATGCGCCCGCTGTCATAAATCCAACCACAATAGCACAACCAGCGACGCAGAGAAAAATATGCCATCTCTTTGTCTTGCAGAGGGATTACGGCGGCCCTCTCGTGTGCCAGGATGGCGAGATACGGGTGATTGTGGGAGTGAGCGTTCATGGCAGAGGCTGTGCTCGGGCCAACCAGCCCGGCATCTTCATCAATGTGCCCTTCTACACCCAGTGGATCTACAAGGTCTTCAAATATTACCCCAACCCTGACATTGTCTAGCAATTTCAATAGAACCAAACCCAGACCCTCTAATTCCAAGTCATTTCGGCCGTGCACTCGGGACACCTGTTTTTTTTACATGCTGTCCATGTCTGCATAGAGCGATAGAAATCTGTCTGATAGAAGACTGTTCAGTGGGCAAATTGAAGGGCATCCTTTTCAGGCATCTCCAGGGGGCTTGGATAAAGTGGTCCTTACTGTATATAGTATATTAATGAGTTGATTTGTGACACTCTGAAGATAATTTGGGTCTTATAGATCTAAAGCAAGATAAGTTAATGGTGTATTACACAGATGAGTTATATACTGTGCAGGAAAACACCAAAAAGTCCATAATCAGTAATTTACTTTCGTCACCATGCCATTGACGGTCAATATATGAATGTGCTTTTTTACATTCCGTGTAGATTAGATGATTTTACAGCTGGTCAGCTTCATAGGATTTGATTAAAAGGCAGAAAAAGTAACACTCAATGTGTACATACCGTTATTTCTAACAAAAAAAAAATCCTCAAACGTATGTATTAATTCATTGCCCTTGTGTCTGTGTTATAGTTTTTCTGCAGCAGTGTCAGTATGCAAAAAGAAAACTGCAGAAGGGTTGTGTGCGTGTGCGTGTGTGTGTGTGTGTGTGTGTGTGTGTGTGTGTGTGGTTAAGCCTCTGCTGAATGAATTCCCCCCACACCCCAATTTGTGTAAAAAGGTAAAAATGTGTGTGCACTGAAAGAAGCTACCATATTCTACAGGTTGTACAATACTGTCTTCTCTTCTCTGTTTAAATGTACATTCAATATACATGTTTGGTTACTTATCAACTATGCTAAATGTAAAACCCAAGTCCTGCAGTTATTTTGAATATTTAATGATGTCTGTTACTATAATACATGTTTTTTAATCAATGTTTTAAGTCTAGCATTCATTGATGCCCTGTTTGAATGTTCTAGATGTAAACGTGTATCTTCTTAGCCAGTTCGCCTGCTTGCTGTTCTTATTCAAAGCTGTTGTGCTTCCCTGCCAGAAGATGGCACCACAGTAACACTGACCCTGTTGGGATTTCTTGAAAATATTCCCTCTCTCTCTCTCTCTCTCTCTCTCTCTCTCTCTCTCTCTCTCTCTCTCTCTCTCTCTCTCTCTCTGTCTGTCTGTCCTTAGCATGCTTTCTCCTTTTTACTCTTTATCTCTCACACACACACACACACACACACACACACACACAATTCCCACATCCTTAGTTGCAAACACAGCACCCATTTCAGCCTTGTAGCTGTATTTAATCAAGTACTACAACAGCATGGGAGTATTATGCTGTCACCCTATTCAGATTTTTTGTAGGCAGCAACAACAGGCGTACCCAGTAAACACGGGCACACGGATACAGCATTCTGAGATAACCGGCTGTCAAGTGTCTCACTTTTGTGAGGTTCAAACTGCAGCTCCCCACTTGAAAGGGCAGCTTGCTAAGAAGTGTAGACTGGATTCCACTCAATGACTTCTTTGCTTTCTTGCTTTTTATTTTTAAAATTGTCCAGGTCAAACCAGGTGAAAAACCTTGAAATACAAACACGAATGGAAGGTCAAAGAAATATAACCCAAGAAACCATAATCAATTCACATACCCAACATCACATACTTAATTTATAATCTACTGGAAATTAACCTCAAAAATAAGTAGAAAGAAAACCCAAATTTAAAGTATCCCAATACTAAATTAAATACATTTTTAAAACACTATTAATGGTGATTTTAACCTTATAAACTTTAGCAGCTTTTAACTCCGGTGAATACACATAAATCAATTTTTATCCAATTACTTTTAGCTTGAATACTTTTTAAAACACATTTCATTAAATATATGGACATTTGATTTTGCATTTGATGCCATAAGTAGTCAGCCACTTAAAAGCTCACCGGCTCCTTCTTCAGTCTTTGCAAGCTTTATTCCTGCAGTCTCCTCTTTCCAAGCTCTTCAATCTCGCTTTCTCACACTGCTCGCTCTTCACTGTCCTGTGAGTGAGTGACTCCAACCCCCCTGATCGCCAGATCATCTCCACCTGGTGCATTCAAATCTCCGCCTCCAGCCTGAGAGACACACCTAAACCTACCTCCCAGCCAGAGAGGGGCTCGGTCTGCAACTCAACTCAACACCGGGCCTGCAGAGGCATCAAAAGGAGATGAAGTGTAAGAAGTTTGCTTTCATCTGCAGGTCAGCTGAACGGACGGAGAGACAGAAACGAGAAGACAGACTAAAGGAAAACTGCACACGCACACACATGCACACAAACTTGGCAGATTACTCGACCTGGTTAGGAACGCCGTGAGATGCACACAATACATGCGGCTAATGATCCACAGAAAATGTTTTTTCTTTTTGGGTTGTTGAGGTTAACATAAAAGCCATAGTGTGTGTATGTGTGTGTGTGTGTGTGTGTGTGTGTCTGCGTGTGAAGAACTCTTTTAGAAGTAATCAAATAGCTATTGCCACAGTTTAGGCACATTTTGCAAAGAAAATATGAGGATTTGCAGCCTGAGGATATGAAAAAATAAGGAGCACCGGAGAACAGGTAGAGATGGGCAGCATTCCAAATAGCAAATAGGGATTACCTATTTCTTTCCCCCTCTGCTGTAGTTTGTGACACCAAGGAAGGAAGAGCGGCTCGTGCCCAATAGCCCGGAAGATCTGCTGTTCATCAAAAAGTGTATTAATAGATTCTGACTGAGATGGTGTAATACATAAATGTAAGTCAACTAAAACTCTGGCTGGCCAGTGTTTGAAATTCAAACCAAGTAGACAGACTACTCACAGGCCGCCACAGTCGGCTGATGGTTTCATGCAGAATGTGTCTGGTGACCTATCAATATTCCCGTATGCGTGTGTTACGGGAAAATGAGAGAGACTGATTATTCCATGGCAAGGCTTTCATAGGCCGCAGGATGCCCATTACAGATCATTGAGTTTCAAACTTAGTTAAACATGTCTTTCGTAATTTAATAATGTGTCCTTGTGATGTCATTTAACCTCTTTCCAAGCACTTTATTCCCTCTATGCAGATGTCTCAGACTCGGCTTGTGTGAGAGTGCATATTTCCAAACGTTACATTTAGGATTACCAGACAGAGGGGAACGTGTGTGTGTGTGTGTGTTTGTGGGATAATAGCAAAACCTTTAAAATGATTGTTCCCGTATCAGCATTTCATTCTGTAACTCGACCTACCATTTGACCCTCGCACTTAGTTTACCGTAAAGATAAGTCTCACATTTCATCGTATCTTCCGTTAAAAGCTACCAGGCGGTTAAATGTAACAGAGAGAGTACGTTAATCCCCATTCACAAACTTTAAAAAGGAAAGATGACTGACACCATCGCGCCTGTCATCAAGTTTCCTACAGAAAGTGAAACTCAGGGAGGTAGCAAGCAATTTATATGCAACACAGTAGAGAACACAATAGAGCGCGATGCTCATAAATCAGCTGTCCCATTCAATGTAAGTGTTCAATAAACCTCCAGACTGCCAGAGTGACTGACTTAAGTTTCATTGTAGAAATACTTCTGTGCGAGATGAGCCATGCAGCAAGGTCATTAAGTCTGGTAAAATTAGCTACTTTCGATGGTTTTCTTCAACTTATTATTTGGAGCATGATCCCGTTATAGTTTTAGTTCAAAGTTTCCTCATTCCTCAGGCTTCTTTTGATCCAGTCGAGTGAATCGTTTTTTTGTCTTAACAAATGATTACATAACAAGTGATAACAAGTAGTGCGTAATGTGAAAGGGTTCATACTTGGTGAACAACCCAAAGAATGATGACCTGACTCGGACTGTTTCTCAGGCGCACAACTTTACCGTTTTGGTTCAATCTCACCACTCTCATCAATCTTGTTTCCAAATACAGCATGAGCCTGTTTTTAACAAGAAGATCAACTCTCCCTTACCTTTTTTTATTACCAAACATTGAGCACCTGTGCTAAAAATAGCAGCGCATTTAGAAGCCTAAGAGTAACATGTTATCGTCAAGAATTTGCAATTGAGTAGAGTAAGGAGTAGAGTATAAAAACTATACACTGTGTGAAACGTACTGTGAAATCCACAGTTATTAACTGGCACAGTGACAAGTAACGTATTGAAAAAATGAAATCACACTAACTTACTGTAAAAAGCAACAACCCATAGTGTGGGCCTCTGAATGTGAAAATATGTCATTCAACGTCAATGATGTTTCTACAGCTTGATGTGCCGACCTGTGTGGCAAAACCTATAATAATGATCCATAATGTCCTACAATAGCCACTGCACAGACAGTGAACTATTTAATTTAGGTGGCAACTGGCCCTTTTTCCGGAAACATATATTAAAGCTGAACCAACATCTCAGTCTTCATGTTTCATCCATTCAACTAAGATTTGGGAATTTGGAATAGCTGATGTGGCGAATGCCTGAATACATTTATTTACTGATGAACAAGTGCAGAAAATGCTTGATCAAGACAGTTGGAGATAAGAAATAGAAAACATGTTGTTGTTGTTGTTGTTGTTGTTGAAGACATTTTCCTTTTAATGGTGCAGCAACTTTCTTTCATGTCACAGCTACTTTGAACCAATCTTACAAAGTGCTGTCATGTATTGATTTGGAAACTTTTGATTTCAATTTGTACAAAACTCGCACATGAGTTACCTCGAGTGTGGCGCTCTGTTCCAGAGTCTCTGCTGCAAATATCTGGGTTTAGAAAATATGTCACAAAGAGGTATGAGTAAAATTTTTGCTGAGGAGCTGCTTTGCAAACACCCTGCAGCAGAGCAGTTAATCCCCAACTGTTCAAATGTAGCTGCTCATCGGCCAACAATTTGACATTTTATTCATCCTGGGCAGGAACCAGATATGATTACATATAAAATCCTGTTTTTTATATTTTAGTTTCCGTCAAATACTTGGTTATAAACATGATTTGATTTGAGGCTTTAACCTGAAAATGAAATGTCATATTCAGTGCATTAATTCTACCAAAAGCTCACAGAAAAACGGTTGTCAGGCACCAATAAATTTAGTCGCACAAAACCTTGCCTCCGGATCAATCTGTGCCTTGATTCTGTGACATCTCACGGTCTAGATCAATGGTGTCTGGTAACTCAGTCACTGTGGCAGCGGCTGTGTTGATATTAATCATAAGTTATTCAATCGGGGGCCCCAGGAGTCCGCTTGGCAGCCTGAGAGACGAACAGGCGGACATCACTAAATCCCAAAGTGGCACCCAACTTTCAAGTTCATGCCGAGAATATCATATCAAAATGACTTTCCGTATGGAAAACGGGACGAAAATTATCAAATCGTCTGATTCAAGTGCGGTCTTGGGGAGCGTTTAGAGGAAGCTCTATTGAGCTCACAGCAGAGTCTTTGAGCCCGAATGGCTGGCCGGCTATTTGTTTGGCACCCGAAAGGCTTCCCGTCCACCGGTTTACCGAGCTTCCACCACAAAGTAGATTTCTCGTTGCAATAGTGCTGAAGGAAATGAATTTAATGTTGAAAAACTATACCTGATTAAAAGCCTATAGGGACTTCGGGAACAAAAAGGTGAGCTACTTTTGAAGAATGTGCCAAACGGATTGAGCAGCTGGGTCGGATCCGGTATTCCATAACTTCAGCATACAGGTGGAGTGACTGTGCTTCTTTAAAATAATATTTAGAAAATAAGATGTTAACAATGTGATTTTCCACTGTGTGCTACTATTAATAGTTTGAATTTAGATTGTGTCTGAAGGCATCAAATCAAATTCTTTTTTGAAGGAAGTTGCTTGAGAGGAGGGGGCATTTCCCAGGAAACAGTCTTGCTGAGCTGCTGTGACAGCACAAGAGGAGCGGGGGAATTGGAAGAGGACTCGGTGTCCGATCCGAGTGGTCCTAGTGTGCACAGATTTTCCTTTTCAGAAATGTTTTCGAAAATAAATTTAAATTACCATGGAAATTAAACCTTTCCTTAATAGCAACATTAATTGGCTGGTTATACAAAAAAAATAAATCACATATTCACTTCAATCTAAATTTAAAACTGAATTCACACTTTTGCGCCTGCATATTTGCACGTGGACACGTCTTATTACTACACAAAAATCATTCCTTTTAAGGTCAAGGTGTGCTGGCCCAGCACTGCCCTTTGAATTGGCTAACAGTCGCACTTAAAGTAATTTGTGATCTTTGTGTTCTTTCATTAAACGGTGGTACAGACAAAAAAAATTCTTGTTCTCTCCTCTCTCCTCCCGTTCTCTCTTTGTAACTTTGACTGAGCCCCTTTTGAAAATGTTGGTTGGTGACCTTTGAACTTGAGTAAACAGATATGTACCCTTTGGCAACTGTGTGTCTTTCTTAATACAACTGTACCACAGTTACAAGCCACCGTCTTCTTCACTCACGGTGACCGACAGCTTATGCAGCTTATGAGAATTTGAATTGAACTGAAGAGGGTTGACACACGGCTACATCTTCAACTAAAGCAAAAAGGACAATCTATGGATCCAGTTGCTCCAAGTCGTTATGCACCTTGTCTATCCCTACAGCCTCAGCCAAAATGTGCTGAATGATTTTAGCTGTTAATATCATAATCAATTATACATGTGTCAGAACTAATGGCCCAAGCCAACATCAACGCTGAACTGAAAGACCAAAGAAATTATTAGAGGAAGCATTATTTCCCTTGGATACTGGAGAGGATTAAACTCCGGGGCTTGTGGGACACTGGAATTGTTTTTCCACTCCCTGGGGTTATCTCAGGTAACAACTATTTGAGTATTATTATAGAGCTGAAAATGGCCCATACAGTTATAGCAAACTGAATCAAGCTGCCATTGAGTTTTCGCTTTTGTGTGTGTGTGTGTGTGTGTGTGTGTGTGTGTGTGTGCAATGATTGTGCATGTGCCTTTCCATGCATGTGTGTGAATGCCCTTGGAGTGTTTGTGTGCGTAGAGACGTGTGAGCTGACAGAAGCAGTTGGTAGTCAGGATATGCGTCTAAGAAGAAAACAGGGTGAGAAGACCTCCTTAAATGTGCACAGTGCTGCAAAAAACCACTTTGGCATTTGTGCTGGAGTACAAAAAATAAAGTCTTCACTCGATAAGTCTATTTTGTACCTGCAAACATTGCATTTATTCCACAGTTATGAGCAGTATTTTCAATAATATTTTGTTTCGTGTGAATTCAAAATGCACAATCTGCTCTAAAGCGTAGTTTGTGTCTGTCACTGTTATATGTTATCAAGTTACGTCTAATAGCCTCCTTTGCTGCTTTTCTTTATCATTTCGTTAGTGTTCCTGTTTATGTTTAAAATGTAGGTTAAGAGACGTGTAAATGTACACATAACATGCATTAAGAGATGGAACTCCACTGTGGGGCATGAGCATCCATACATATATGGACCTCTTTCTTTTCGCTTTCATCAGCCTCATCTTTCATCCCCCCATTCAGCCTGTCATTACGGCAGTAATGACAGGCTGTATACGGCAGTATACGGCAGTATACCGTATACGGCAGTATCCCGTATACTGCCGTATACAGCCCGTATAGCCAGTATACGGCAATAAGTGCTCTGGACATGGGTAAAGTAAGGTCAATAGCCACTAACGCTCATTATCCGGGACTCTAACGGCAGATATCCATAAACATGGATAAAATACATCTCGGATTGGTTCCAGAGTATAATGATGTGAAATTAGAGCGGGTGCACTAATAGCCGCGGTGCCGCTCAGCTGTAACGAGGGAAAATAGGTCAGGTGGTCCAGGTCACAAGTGGTGTCCCGCACGGAGTAAATATCAGCGGCACTACGCGGTTACAGCGATGTCTTGCTTTTCGGCAGCACTTTGCTTTATTTGTCATCGCTCCTCAAAAGCCTCACGTATAATCTTATTCCAGGATACATCGTCTGGCGGTTCACTCCCCACCAGTTAATCAAAACGCTTCTTTTCACCAATGTCACATGGCAGGATTACTCAGTTCATTGGCAAAAATATAAACAAGACAAAATTCCCATTTGTTATTACCAGTTGAGGAACTAACATTGATGTTATAGAATAAAGTTTCTCATTCCCTTTTCATGTTTTTACTTAGATTTACATACTGTAAGTATGTTCGTGCTTCTACTTGAATAAACACAGTCATAAACTAATAATGATTTTAATTGAGTATCATTTTTCTTAGAACAAGAACAAATCTAAAGACCACATCATCAACAATGGGTAATCAATCAAGCATTCAATCAGCGAGTATTTTCTAGGCTAGCTCATAACGAAAAGGTCAGCATCTTTCAAAATGGCTGAAAAACAAAGAGGGGAAAAGCGTGACCTGTATTGCAAGGATTTAACATATTAGGTTAAAGTCTAAACCACTGACACACGGTCTCTCCTTGAGTTGAGTGATTATTTCTTTTTATCAAACTGCGCCCGGCTTGGTGGTCAACTAATGGTGAAACTGAGACGTGTTTTTCAAAGCAGAATTACTGCAAAAGCAGATCAGCACAAAAACAACGATACTACTGATAATATTTCGTAAATCCTGGTCGTCCCGATTTCCATCTGTAACACAAAAAGTGAAAATTATTTTTAGCAATAGTGACTTAGTAATGCATATTAATGGGTGAAAATAATAATTCTTTTTTTGTGAAAGAACCCTTGGGGATGCTTTTTGTTTTGAGTCGGCTTTCTGTGAATAGTATTAATGTATCGTTTTTGTAGTTTTAATGGCTTCATGCTATTAGGCAATTTCTTACAGTTTCCAAGCGTAAATAATTCTACTCTTCTGTTTGCATCTGAAACACAAAAAGTGCAAACTAATTTTTATTCTTTAATATCATGCACACCGCAAACCACAGCGCACACACACGTTCTACACGCCCGGCCGGTGAGCATTTCAAAACCAATGGGGGGCTTCTCCCATCTCATCCCTGAATCCCTCATCAGTAACTCCGACATAATGCACAACGTGCCCTAAAATGTCACAATTGGAGGGATTTAATGGAGGCCCTTTACCTTCTTGGAGGGATTGTTTGCTGCCTTCATCTTGGACTTCATTCACTGATGCCATAAGCTGGAGATGGATTCAGCACAGCTGTGGCATCATCTTATCCTAACAATAAGCCTCTCCCAGGTACTAGTTCAATGAAATCACACGGCTTCAAGCAGGAGCAGGGAGAGGCACGGGATCCTGTATTGAGCTGTGCATCCTACTATGGCTTCCAATCCAAATCCAGCCGAATGAAGTCACCCCTTCTAGCCTGACATAAAGATTAAGCTGTCAATCGTGATGAGAAATTTCTCAATTGACTATAAGATGAACGGCGGCTGCAACAACTTTTTCGAAGTCCGTTCAAGACATCACGTAACGGTGCAAGTGGCCTTTCCTACTTAAAAAGTAATGCATCCTTTGAAAAGATTAACTACTGACCTGTTACACACCTCCTCATATGGTCCTTGGACGGGGATGGCTGGGTGATCACGATTTGACATTTGAGCATCGTGAATTGTCAGAGGGAAGCAGTTACTTAGAGAATGTAAATAGTTTTCAATGATTGCCACAGCTGCTCGGAAATACATGTTCAGAGCAGCTTTTCTGAACGTTTGGTTTGAAAATGAAAGAGAACTAACAGAAAATGTTTCAGATTAAAGCATCCTCTAAATGCCTTCCATTATAATAATCATCCAATTTGTTTTCTTTGTTCGTGAATGGTGGAGAAACATAACCAATAAAAGAGGGTTTGCTTCCAGTGATTAAACAAATAATTACTTGCAAGTAATAACAGTATTTCTTCAAATGCTGAGGATGTTGACGACAGTGTTTAACGCTGATTTCAATTGCTCCGTGCAGACAAATGCGCTGAGAAGATACCGGGATTAGAGTGACTACAATTATCAGGACACCTGGTTTGAGGCTGAAACTTTACCTCCATTGCTACAGCTTCTCTCCGGAGCCATCGTGTAATGTGCACAACCTCAAAAGCCTATTGACCAGGCACCGCTGTCGACAAAGTCTACAGCCTTTTGTGTTTGCAGACACGTGTGTCATTAGCAGAGGTCGTACCTGAGAGGTGATCTCTATCTCCTGGTGTCTGCTTGCCCCTGTTTCTGTGTCACAACCAAAGATAGTGCCTCTCTGAGGTAAGGAAGACAATGTGGCTGCATTAATAGATCAGAGACACACTAGATTGATTAAGATTAATACAATTACGTAAGTCAACATTTAACATTGTTAGGCCTGACTTGACAAAGCTGGGGTCTAAAGCAGCCGAAACATTTTAGAGTTACCTGTTCAAACAATGCATCAAGACAGCATAGTGTAGGTGTGTGTGTGTGTGTGTGTGTGTGTGTGTGTGTGTGTCTCAGGGGTTCTCGTTTCCTTGTTTGCAATAATGAAGAGTTATGAGTGTATGAGAAGCAGTAATGACTAAGCCTAAAAACATGGATATGCTATCGAGCCACCAAATGACCATGTGTAATATGAATACAAATACAGGCACTGTTCCCGCCACAGCGGGAGGATACTAATCATATTAGCACCATATTAAATGGACAACCAACTGCCCGCTCTTCATCAAGCGATGGATTTGAATGACTAATATGTGATGGAAAGTTCATTATTATTCATAAGAGGAGAGGGCAGCCAGACAAAAACTAATAATAATATTGAGAAATAGGAAATACATCACAAGAGTGGGTGGTGAGACAAAGAGACAAAATAGAGAGAGAGAGAGAGAGAGAGAGAGAGGGAGCGACGGTGGAGAGGGAGAATGTTTTGATTGATACAGAAAAGCATAATTGCTGTGTGGTGAGTCACACATTTGGACAAAGGCAGCGGTGGAGAAACAGACAGGCGAGAAGAGCGAGGTGGGTGAGAGGCTAGTGGTGAAACGGGAGTAGAAAGTGGACTTTTAAGGGACAAGTTGGTCCCTTGGGCAGGATGCTGTAGCAGTACTCCTCACTTCCAAGATCCAAATTGAGAAAACAGTCAACGAAAAAAAAGTGGAATAACACACAAGGGAAACTTTGGCTAACCAGAGTATTTTTAGATCATTAGAAATAGGATGTTTTATTATTTGCTTAGTTGTCCCAATTACTTTCACATCAGCTTTTACATAACTACATCTGTCAGAATGTAAAACAATACAAAATAAAAGAAGAATAAAAATGAAATATTATTCCATCCCATTTAATAAATAAAACAATAATTCACAATTTTATACATGCAATCAAAAATGTTGTTCATCTCTCACCAAAGAGCTAAAATAACTCCATTCTGATGGAAAATCCATCCGGTGTTTATCCGATCCTCAAGATGAACGATTAGGATAACAACAATTCCAGTTCGATACAAAACACACACTAGTGTGACACAAAAGTGTTTTTAACACACCGTGTTGCCTCGAAGCACAATGGAGGTTTGGTGCCATGATACCGAATCTAAATCTGTTGAATCTAAATACCTACACGATACGGTCACAAATACAAACTGATTTATGCATATCACCACAGCTGCCACTTACAGATGGTCATGGCATTCTTTGAAGGGACCAAAGAATATGATAATTCTAGGATGACAGTTGGTACAGTAAGTTTCTTCAATGAACAGATTAACACTAAACATAGTACATGGTAACAGTTTTTCTACATACTTAACATAGTTATGCAAGTCAGGTTACATTCGTTGCTAAATATTTCCTTTTCTTTATTATCAGAAAAGAATCACCGATGTTTGAAAGCTATTTAATGTTATAATCTGATTGACATTGTCCATTTAAAGTATTACTTCTTTAAAGTTGAGTTAGTGACAAGGTATAACTCTTTTTGTCTGTGATATTTTCAACAAGACCTGCACCACCCGAAAACCATGGGTTTCTTCTTTTCCGCTTCCTATTGGCATTTGACACACAGAGTAAACATGACTTTAAAATTGTTATCATGTGAGCTAAACCTGACATTCAGTTTACTGAATTAGAAGGGCATCAAGCAGGATAAATGGTCCTAACTTGGTTTGTGTGCGTGTGGGTGGAGATACCATACTACTATAACGGTTTGGCCACTTGCTTGGACAAATATCAATTCATGCCCCTCCAAGAAATGTATGTGATATATAAGAGCTGCTTTGTGCTCTACCGTCTCTCTCCCCCGCCTCCCTCTTCCGTTGTGATCGTGACTGTACTGACAAAACCTCTCATCTGGGGAAATTGGTTGCTCTCCATGTGCAGACACCCTGGTTGCCGGGGAAACCGCTTTGAAGTTGTAAGCAAGAGGCAGCGCAGGCCTCTGCAGTGCAGCAGAAAAACAGTGATACGAACCTAAACTTCAAGTGACGGCGCACACAGCTGCACAGTCGCACGGTTCTCCAAACTCCGCGCCAGGATCCCTCCACCTCGAGGAATAAAACACACCCTCAACCGCTCTGGTCGGTGTGTGTCTGCGAGGGTTTCAAGTCACGTGGAAATCAGAGTGAGAGGAACACTCTAGGTTCACAGTTGTGGTGTGTAGCTAGAGCGGGGAAATGTGCTACAGCGCAACAGCAAAGTGAGAGAAAACCTTTTAAATATACACAATACAGACATGTATATATATATCCCAGAAAAGATAACACACAAGAGCAATTATACGCTAATTGTTTGGTTTTAAAGGTAGATGCTACTACCACATACTCTTATATTTCTTGCTTGTTTATCATGTTATAATGTACATTTTCAATTATGTCTTTTCACTGTTACATTTAAATGTTGTTTAACTGGGCATAATTTGTTGCTCTTTTACCGCTAGCTATATATTTGTCTCAAGTATGGTCTAAAACAGAACTAGTCCCTGTCCTCAATGTCCTCAGTAGAAAGTTGTATTTTATAATGTTTCCTAAATGCAACTGGGTTAAGGGAGATTGTCAGTTCTCTCCTTCATGCTGTCACTCATGATTACACGGCCCGTCTTAGTTGATGCCACTGAGGGATTTGTGAATATAAGTATTATGCATTCGTACCAACAGCAGCAGAAGTCAAAGCAGTGAAAGCAAACATAGCATTTAGGCAGCAGCCTTGGTATTTAATGGATTAAAAGAAAGAGCAGTGCATGTCAGTGTAGTAGAGCGATTCCAGTTGCTTGTCTGAACTGTCCTCATAGGCCTTTGCCCAGACAAACGGCAATATATGGTCGTTTGCCTGGAAAGACTGTACTCACAAACCGTGTTTGTCACAGTCCCTGGACAAAAAATTACATATTTCCTCCATTGAAAAAAATATTCTGTAAACAACGTGTGAAAAGTGAAAATGCAACTCTTTAATTCAGCCAAATGAGAAATATTATTCCGAGAAGTCATGAGGAATATGAGGTTTCCAGGATAATATCTCTGAAATACAGACTCTGAAATATCTGTAGAAATCCTAGAAAGATTAAGTTTTGTGTCATATGAACAGGTATCTACGGTATATTGAGTCCCTTTTGTTTTCATGAGAGGAGGAGTCGGACCGACTTGCTGTTGCCATCAACTGAACCGTGGCCCCTTATTTGGCAACTAACAGTAAAACTACCAAGTTCATCTGCTCTTGAACCAAATGTAAAAAGAATGTACGCATGTACTCGATACGCCAGACTCCCTGTTCTTGTTCTTTTTTTTTGGTAGCCAGTGATCCAAAAATCACAATGCAATGTTCCGTCTACTGTTTGATATGCATGAGTACTATTTAAAACAAATGATTGTATATACGTGCAGAAGTGTTTTAACAACTGGTTAAATGCAATGTGTTAGCTCAAATGCCGACGATGTAAATCATGGGCTTCTTTGATACAATGTCCGATGACACTTTTTATTCTACTGTAGACTCGCTGATGTCTGTATTTTTTTTGCCATTTAATGTCTGAATATAAACTTCTTTAAGACTCCTCATCTTTCCTGTCAGCAGTGAATCCATGGTGATGTTTAGGTTCCCCAGTTACAGTAGCTTACATGCGTGGTGTCAGCTAAGACTCACGGCCTCCTCTCCTCTCTTCCTAATGTCTCCTCCCTCCCTCTCTGCCACTGTGTGTGAGTGTGTGCGCGTGTGCGTGTGTGTGTGTGTGTGTGTGTGTGTGAGTGTGTGCGTGTGTGTGTGTGTGTGTGAGTGTGTGTGTGTGTGTGTGTGTGTGTGTGTGTGTGTGTGTGTGTGTGTGAGTGTGTGCGTGTGTGTGTGTGTGTGTGTGTGTGTGTGAGTGTGTGTGTGTGTGTGTGTGTGTGTGTGTGTGTGTGTGTGTGTGTGTGTGTGTGCGTGTGTGTGCATTGTATTGGGCTTCATAATGCTGACAGGCAGAATGAGAGCAAAGGGAAGCTGAGAAAATGAGAGTGCGGGAGAAACAGAAAGGAACCGAGAGCGAGAGGATGCAGGGAGGCTCCGTCGTCTATCAGTCAGAGCCCAAACCTTATCATTTACAAAAAGAGTGAGCGGGGACAAAGTGTGCGTGTGTGTGTGCGTGCATTTTTGTGCATCTGTAGAAGGTGAGAGGGAAATTAATAACAAGAAAAATGAGTTGTTATTCAATTAAGTCTATGTGTCAGCAGATGCCAGTCATTGTGTGCGCCCCCTCGCATTGCTAATGTGAGAAGTGTTTCGTTGCATATTTGAAACTGAGATTGATATTGTTTTGGGTGACTGAGATAAACGAGCCTTGTTAGCAAGGTTGTCTAAAAGTGGTACATGCAGAAAACCCTGCTAAAAGGCTTCATATCTTTCTTTTCTCTTTCCCCTTACATGATCATACGGCTGCACAATGAAGAATGACATTCACAGGCGAAAAAGCAAAAGCTCCTGGCGTGCTAAGATGAAAGCCGCTCTAAGCCGGCTCAAATAAATTGGGTGTGTGCTTTGATTGCTGGATCATGAACCTCAGACCTGTATCAGCAATTTTTTAATAAAGAATCAAAGCTATCCACAGTTCGCTAAAATACAAGCTCCTGTACATGTGCCTTACAGAACCTTTCGCTGTACCTGTCTCCTATTAGCAAGTGTCGTTTTTCTGGCAAAAGGCGGCCGGTTGCATAAGCAGCACGTGAAGTGTCTGTCCTTGACCTTTTCTCGCCTATTAACATCTTCTCCACCTCCCATTAAGGGCAGCGGAACTAAATGGAAGAAAGGGCAGCTCAGGGGGGAAGAGAGGTTGAGGTATGGTTGGGTGTGAAATGGGAGAGAGAATCCGCGTGTGTGTGTGTGTGTGTGTGTCTTGCTGATCAGCAGTGTTCACTCTGTAGGAGTCCAAAGTGAACAGCGTTGCCTTCAGGAGCAGAGTAATATATTGAGCTGATGAGCTCTGCTGTGCACTGTAAAGTGATCCCTCCAACGAGCTCTCCCAGGGTGCTACATGAATAAACACTTTCAGGGCTCCCATGACTCTTTCCCGCAGAAACTGAATATTTTATGCTGTGTTTTTAAGGAGGGGTAAATTCTAATCTGATCGGCTGCAGTTACACAACAATACATATTGAATTTTTGAAAAGTGGGTGAATGGTGTGAGTGTGTGTGTGTGTGTGTGTGTGTGTGTATGTTACAGACACACAGAGGAGTACAAAGGGATGGTTGTGTTTCATCAGCCAGTCATATATTTCCTGAATGTGGCAAGCGGCAACTTGGAATATCAATGACGCTTCATTCCCCACGGGAAAGACTGCAAAGTGAAATTGTGTGTGTTTGTGTGTGTGTGTGTGTGTGTGTGTGTGTGTGTGTGTGTGTATGTGTGTGTGTGTATGCGGCCATAGGCCAAACACCAGTTTACAGTTTAGAAACAAAATTACACACACACACACACACACATACTTGCTTGGGGCGAGCTCTTAAATTGGATTGAGACTACACACTGATCAAAGCAGTTTGTAGCAGGATTGATGCCACTGGGAGTCCTAACTTGCTCATTAGAAAGTTTCCCAATCCCTTACACACCCACAACCGTTCCCCCCCCCCCCCCCCCCCCCCCCCCAGACACACAACACACCGCACTACACATTGAATTTTCTTTACCAGACAGGGTTGTCGTGTGATTTATAGTGTCTGGTGTCGGAGAGGGGCGGGTCTGAACATGTGTGTGTGTGTGTGTGTCTGCAGGGCCAGAGTAGTGATAAATACTCCAATCAAGCATGCTGATGTCTAGCGCTTTGATTGTGTGTTTTGGCTCCATTCACCGGTATGTGATTGTGTTAACATTAATTAGGCTAATCTTTGTTTATGTTAAACATTACTGCAGGATAAATATGCATCCTAAATAATACTCAAAGAATGATCACACCCAACGATCTACAGATAGAACCAGGTATACACATTATACATCTCTCTTTTGTTCAGTAAATAGAAATACTCATTTCATCTTTTCATTTTAGTGGACGTTTGAATTAAATCCTCGTAATTGGCATATTTTAATCATTGTCCTCAAGTAGCCGTTTCTGCTTAATTTGAAGAAATTCCCTGCAGAATACCATATAAAACATCATGTTCACAGACGTACAGACTTCCGCCAGTCACAGCTATCATCATCATCATGAAGTCGTGAAAGTTCACCATCAACCAAGCAATATCACAATGGAGTTTTATATCTGTTTGCCCGTCCAGACAGCTGTTCACATACTGGAAATTGTCACGTAAAAGTTGCAGTGACGGTACAAGGCAATGGCCATTTTGCCCATCAATAGTCAAACTCTTGGGTCCACTAAATGGTCTTGTTAGGGTTTCGGAAAGCTCTCGAGGGAGGCCTCAATCCTTTGTTCTCTTCCCGGCCGGAAACGAAGAATCAAAAGAGTCAGCTTGCTTAAATTCAAAAATCAAAAAGTATTTAATAACTAAACAACGTTATAAGGAATGCAATTACAAAGTGAAATACTAAGCGAACAGTAAAATATTTCGCGAAATAGAGAATCCTCTGAGCAAGTCTAAAGTGACTTATCAAAGCGGCTGCAGGAAAATTCTAACAGTCCTTTCCCCGCTTTGGTCCTTTGAAAACTCTTGAGGTGTGTCTTCTTTGTGCATTTTAATGTAATTGGCTTCTTCTTCAGAGTGTCTCCTCCTGGACTGTCCCCTTCACGTCGAGGTGTGAAGCTGCAGCTGTAACCTGAAACCTCTCTGTACCATCTGTCCCTCACATTCCAATGCATTCAATGTAGAGACAGTTGGCTTTATGCCTCAATGAGTGAATTTAACAAAGCATGCATTGTTTAAGTCTTCATCTTATAACTAGTACACTTTAATTACAACAACCCATTATTAATGATCACCGCTCATCACACTTCATCATAAGATCTAAGACAGTTCATGTGGTCCAATTCTCAAGACATTTGCCTCAGTCGGCTGCCTTACATTAAGTTGTTCATTTATTACCTGACAGGAGAACAAACTCCCAAAAAACCCTCTTCGGGGATAAAATTGGGAGAAATCCATAAAGAACGGCAATTAGCATCAGTCCCCAGGTTTTAACATCACATTGTGACAGAATGTTAATGTGTACAGTGTTTATATGATTTAAATGACTATGAATTGTGTTTGATTGAAATTGCATTCACTTCATCTAATATGTTAATGTAATAACTAATATCTAATAACACACAAACTATAATTCTAACACTAAACATTATGAGGAGAGACAGAGACTTCTCTACATCCTCCGTCTTGTGCTTCGGGGGGCGTGGCTCTGCGGATCGATACCGGACTCCGCGCTCCAGCTGGCGGGCTTCCAGCTGCTCCGAGCGGACCGCGACACGGAGCTCTCCGGCAAGACGAAGGGTGGAGGAATCTGCTTCTACTTCAACAACAGCTGGTGCAACGACGTAACGGTGATCCTACAACACTGTTCTCCTGATCTGGAAACTTTCTTCATCCACTGCAAAACCCTTTTATTCCCCCCGTGAGTTCGCTTCATTCATCCTGGTCGGTGTTTACATGCCGCCGGCGGGCAACGTGCATGAGGCTCAGCGGACACTCGCCGACCAGATACGGCGTGTGGAGCGGACCAACCCGGACTCTTTAGTTATTGTCCTCGGGGACTTTAACAAAGGAAATCTCACCAATGAACTCCCTAAATACAGACAGTTTATTAAATGCCCCACCAGAGAGGAGAACACGCTGGATCACTGCTACACCACAGTCAGCAGGGCTTATCACGCCGTCCCTCGTGCTGCACTGGGACACTATGACCACGTCATGGTCCATCTGATTCCTGCATGCAGGCAGAAACTAAAGCTCTGCAAACCTGTGGTGAGGGAATTCAAGAAGTGGACCAGTGAGGCGCTGGAGGATCTTCGGGCGTGCTTTGACTGCACAGACTGGGATGTCTTCAGGACTGCTACTGACAGTCTGGATGAGTTCACAGAGGCTGTAACTTCCTACATCGGCTTCTGTGAGGACAGCTGTGTACCATCATGCACCAGGGTGAGTTACAACAACGACAAACCCTGGTTCACAGCGGAACTCAGAACACTACGCCTGCAGAAGGATCAGGCATTTAGGAGTGGGGACAAAGACACAGAGGCAAAATACAAGTTTAGCAAGGCGGTGAGAGACGCTAAACGACTGTACTCTGAGAAACTCCAACAACAGTTCTCAGCAAGTGACTCTGCTTCGGTCTGGAGAGGCCTCAAACACCTCACCAACTACAAGCCAAAAACCCCCCAGTCCATGAATGACCTCCGCCTGGCAGACGAGCTCAATGAGTTCTACTGCAGATTTGAAAGACAATGTCCTGATCCCATCCCCCACAGCTCCACCAACCTGCTGCAGTCCCCCTCCCCTCCCTCCCCCAGCCCATCAGGTGCTCACGCCTCTTCATCTATATCACCTTTCCCTCCCCCACCAGCAGCGACCCTCTCTATTCTGGAGAGAGACGTTAACCAGCTCTTTAGAAGACTAAATCCCCGTAAGGCAGCCGGTCCGGACTCCCTTTCCCCTCACTCCCTGAAGCATTGTGCTGACCAGCTGTCTCCGGTGTTCACTGACATCTTCAACACCTCCCTGGAGACATGCCACGTACCAGCCTGCTTCAAGGCCTCCACCATCATCCCTGTTCCCAAGAAGCCCAGGATCACAGGACTCAATGACTACAGGCCCGTCGCCCTGACCTCTGGAGTCATGAAGTCTTTTGAACGGCTAGTCCTGACCCACCTGAAGTCCCTCACCGACCCCCTCCTGGACCCACTGCAGTTCGCCTACAGAGCCAACAGGTCTGTGGACGATGCTGTCAACATGGCCCTCCACTACATCCTCCAGCATCTGGACTCCCCAGGAACCTACACCAGGATCCTGTTTGTGGACTTCAGCTCTGCATTCAACACTATCATCCCGTCTCTGCTGCAGGACAAACTCTCCCAGCTGCACGTGCCCGACTCCACCTGCAAGTGGATCACTGACTTCCTGTCTGACAGGAAGCAGCACGTGAAGCTGGGGAAACATGTCTCAGCCTCTCGGACCATCAGCACCGGTTCCCCCCAAGGCTGCGTTCTCTCCCCTCTGCTCTTCTCCCTGTACACCAACAGCTGCACCTCCAGCCACCAGTCCGTCAAGCTCCTGAAGTTCGCGGATGACACCACCCTCATTGGACTAATCTCTGGTGGGGACGAGTCCGCCTACAGGTGGGAGTCTGACCATCTGGTGTCGTGGTGCAGTCAGAACAACCTGGAGCTCAACGCTCTAAAGACAGTGGAGATGGTTGTGGATTTCCGGCGGAACAGAGCCCCACCCTCCCCCATCACCCTGTGTGACTCCCCCGTCACTATTGTGGACTCCTTCCGTTTCCTGGGCTCCATCATCACCCAGGACCTCAAGTGGGAGCTGAACATCAGCTCCATCACCAAGAAGGCTCAGCAGAGGTTGTTCTTCCTGAGGCAGCTGAAGAAACTCAACCTGCCAAAGACGATGATGGTCCACTTCTACACGACCATCATGGAGTCCATCCTCTGCTCCTCCATCACCGTCTGGTACGCTGCAGCCACAGCCAAGGACAAGAGCAGGCTTCAGCGTGTCCTCCGCTCTGCAGAGAGGGTGATCGGCTGCAATCTGCCGTCCCTGCAGGACTTGTTCGCTTCCAGGTCTCTGAAGCGAGCTAAAAAGATCGCGGCCGACCCCTCTCTCCCCGGACAAAAACTGTTTGTGCCCCTTCCATCTGGCAGGAGGCTGAGGTCCATCAGGACTAAGACCTCCCGCCACACCAACAGTTTCTTCCCGTCGGCAGTCGGGCTCATCAACAGAGCCGGTCCCCCACTGACTGACTATAACACTCCACCGGTCACTCCCCCTCATACTGCACATGCCACTTTAACTGCAATTCATCACTTTGTCACTTGTCACTTTGTCTCTTGTCTGTTACTTGTTTGTTATTGCACTTTATGCTTAATATTTTTCTTCTTTACTTTTTAATATTTACTTTTTTTTTTTTAAACTTTATTCTCTTGTTTTATACTAACCCATAGCCTTAGCCTTATTCTACTAACCCATTGCATTAGCATTTCATTCCACTTTATTTTATTACTTGTGCACTGTTGTCTTGTCTGTCTACTGTCGCGCACTAATCGCCCTAATCGCCACTAATGGCCCTAAACCATGTAGTGATTTATATTTAAGCAGTAGGATTTTGAAATGAATTCTCTGACATACTGGGAACCAATGTAAGGATTTAAGAATTGTGAAATGTGCTCACATTTTTTGGTCTTTGTTAGAACTCTAGCAGCAGCGTTCTGAACAAGCTGGAGCTGCCTGACAGTTTTTTTTGGGAGACCTGCAAGGAGACCATTACAATAGTCTAGCCTACTGGTTATAAAGGCATGTACAAGTGTTTCTAAGTCTTGAGCTGACATGAGCCCTCTAAGTCGAGCTACATTTTTGAGGTGGTAGTAGGCCGATTTTGTAACGGATTTGATGTGACTCTCCAAGTGTAAATCTGAATCCATAATAACCCCCAGATTTCTTGCTTTATTTGATGTTTTCAGGGACAGAGAGTGAAGGTGTTGGGTTACTTTAAACCTTTCTTTTTTAGCACCAAATACAATGATCTCAGTTTTGTCAACAACTTTGACAAGACAACAACTTTAATAAGGGCCGTTTCGGTGCTATGAAGAGGTCGAAATCCTGACTGGGAATTGTCGTGGCAGCCAGTTGAAGCCAGGAAGTGATTACGTTGTTGTAGGACAACTTTCTCAATTATTTTACTTATGAAAGGTAGATTTGAAATTGGTCTGTAGTTGTTGATAATAGAGTTATCCAGGCTCCGCTTTTTTAGGAGAGGTTTAACAACTGCAGTTTTGAAAGCTTTGGGAAATGGCCTGTCTGAATAGAGTTATTAACTATTTGCAATACGTCTGTTGCTAGGCAGTCAAAAACATTCTTAAGTTGGTAGGTAGAGCATCAAGACAGCAGGTGGATGGTTTTAAATTTGTCACCGTTTCCACTAGAGTTTAAGAGTCTATGGCATTAAAGCTTGTCATCATTGCTGTGTTACTTTTGCCTAAATAGGGTGGTGATCCAACATTTTTGTTGAGTTCAGGTGGTATTTGTGTTGGGGGGTTGGTCAGTCTGTCAACAGTTTCAAATAGAGTTTTTGCCTTATTAGTGTTGTTGTTAATGATGTTGGAGAAGAATGTTTCCCTACCGCTTTTTAAGTCTAAATTGTAGGCCCGGAGGCGCTCTTTATAGATGTCATGGTGAATATGAAGTTTTGTATTCCACCAGATTCGTTCAGCCTTCCTGCACTCTCTTCTCTGGGCTGTTACAACAGCAGCTTTTCTCCAGGGTGCCTTTTGCTTACTAGAACTGGTTTTAACCATAACAGGTGCAATGTCATCTATAACATTCAACATTTTGGAATTAAAGTTGTTTACAAGATTATCAGCATGACATGGGATTAGAGGTGGTAATGAGGAGGTGACATTTTTAAAGACTACATTAGTATGTTCATTGATGTACTGTTTTTGACAGTATTTGATTTTGATTGTGTGTCAGGAATGAAAGAAATATTAAAGAAAACACAGAAGTGGTCAGACAATGAGGGATCAGTCACAAAAACATCCGAAACAATGAGACCTTTTGTGATAATCAGGTCCAGGGTGTGTCCCTTACAATGAGTAGCCTCTTTCACATGTTGAGACAGTTCAAATGTGTCTAAAATAGTCAAAAGTTCTTTTGCACCCTTGTCATTCAAATCGTCAGTATGAAAATTAAAGTCACCAGTTATAACTAGTGTTGTGTTCAAAAATGATGAAACGCCGGACGGACAGAGGTCATCGCTGATCAAAAGGTTAAAATCAAATGTATTTAATAAAGGAGATGGCGTTGCGGTAAAAAGAACATCTCAGCTGAGGAGCCGCTGGTCTCAGCGACCAACAGGCCCCAGGTCAGTCCTTTGACCATCCCTAGTGCCCGTCTGTCGCCTCCACCAGTGAACTCCAGAACAATGGTTCCTACAGGTATTTATAACAATGCTTAAAGGTGTGAAAGTCAGTGTCCACACCTCTGTGAGTGGTCTTCTGGTGAGTTCAATGTAACTCGGATTTCGAATGATCCTTAGTCAATATCAGTTGTTGTGCAAGTATTACATGCATGCATTCCAGTTGATTACATTACATCAAATACAATCATAACTGCATTGGTATTATTCTAGTACAGCTGCAGAATTACAGTGGTTTTACAATATTGTCAATACTTTATTGATTACACAGTTTCAGAATCATGGCTGTATTCTGGTGTACACTATATGCATTTTAATTAATTTTATGAACCGGCAAGTCTATTTGTTTCTAATATCCTACACTAGACAGTCAAAGTCGGTAGAGATGCTAGACAATAATTCAGTAAAATCATCGAAAGAATGTGCAGAATATTTAGGTGGCCTGTAAATAATTACCAGGAGAACTCTGGGAGAACATTTCAATACAACACAAAGATATTCGAATGATGGAAAATCACTAAGTGACATCTGTTTCCCCTGAAATATATTTTTAAATATAGCAGCAACACCTCCACCTCTTTTTCCAGATCTACATACATCAATAAAGTTATAGTTGGGGGGTGCTGCCTCAATCAGAATGCTTGCACTGTTATTTTGTTCTAGCCATGTTTCAGTTAAAAACATTAAATTAAGTTTAGAAGTGGTAATAAAATCATTGACCAAAAAACGATTTGTTAGACCTAACATTAAGCAGAGCCATCCTGATGGTGTTATTCACAGGCTTTGGGGTTGACTTTGATAAGCTAAATTTGATGGTCCAGCTGATAATGCGGTCTACTATCTGAGTAATATTCAGGGCTGCTGTCAGGAGGAGGAGGGGGTGGGCCTAAGGGGGGGGAGTGAGCAGCGTCACAGCTGGGATGGATTTGTGGAGGTGGAGGTGGAGAACGTCTTCGTAGAGGTGGGGGGGCAGATCGGCGTAAGATGGCGTCACCGCTGAGATGAGCTGGTGCAGGTGGACGCTGGGGGGGAGGGCGCTGAGGTCAATCTAAGGAAGTAAAAACAGGAGTTGGGCGGGGGGTAAGTGGGGGTAACTCTTGGAACTCCAAAGGGGAGGAGGGGGGAGAAAGGTTTACTGAAGGGAGGGAGAAAGAGGGAGACGTGGACCTGGATGGGGGCTCTGGGGGGGTGGGAGAGGGATCCTCACACGTAATGGCAGGAGGGTTAGAGGGGGATGGCAATGGCGGTCCTCCTTCCACGTTTCTGATAAGCTGTGTTTTCTCTTCCTTCTTTGTGGGCTCCTCTTCTGGTCTCGTGTCCTTGGCAGTGGGGACAGATGGATGACGCATGATGTAAAACATGTTGGTAATGAAAAGCTTTGCTCCCATCTTATTCAGGCAAAGTCCATTTGTCTTAAAAAGATGCCTGCGGTCCCAGAAAAACCTAAAATTGTTAATAGAATGCATTCAACGAACTGCACATGCAGTTAAGAGCTATTTGTTGAGCCAAAACAGTCTATTGAATCTCTCAGCTCCTCTCCCGGTCGGGGGCAGAGGACCACTGATGAACACCTCAGCATTCACAGAGCTGACTGTTTCTAGGAGATTATCAAAGTGCTCTTTCAACTTTTCTGATTGTTGTTCTTCAATGTCATTAGAGCCAATGTGCAGGATTACATTTTTCACAGTTGGGTGTTCAGCCACAATTTCCAAAATTCTTTCTTCCAAGTCAGACACCATATCCTTCGGAAAGCAGAGTACTTTGGTGTCGTTACCACTTTTCATATCTTTTACAGAAAAATCACCCACAATCAGATTTTCAGGCCCTGTCGTTAGCTTTTTCTGTGGCTTTAAGTTAGCAGGTCTTACCTTGCTGCGTGGTGGTGGAGGGTTATCCAGAAATTTAGAGGGGGATCCATGGTCCTGCAACAGTGGAGCAAACCTGTTTTGTAGTTTTACACCTGTTTGCTGGTGAGGTTTCTTGGTAGTTCCCCTCTTCTCAGTTGTCCGCTGCTTTGTTCTACGAAGCACGGGGGTTGAGGAGGCGTTATGCCTGGATGGTAACGCAGGCCAGTCGGCCAGATCACAGCTATCGGGCCGCTGGGTCCTGCCAGTTATCCGTTCTCCCTTGTCTGGTCTTCTCTTTGGCTTTGCACCAAGTGTGGTCCAGGGAGGATTATCGCTGGTAGATTTATTACCCTGCACAGAGTCCTCCAGTTTCTTCATAGTTCCATCATTGCTAGTTAGCTGGGTTCTAGCATGCTCTTGTCCACTGTTTTGAGTCATTGCTAGAGTGGTGTTGTTCCCACATGGTCCATTTGCTTCTACATTTACTTCTAACCGATTCACTTTTGTTTACGGCAGTAAAATCTTCTGTAGGAGTTTGTGGTAATCTTCCGTAGAGAAGGGAGGCATCTTCTGCTAATTACCTTTAGCACTGTAGCACAGGCTCAGGCTTATCTTGTTTGGCAGGCCTCCTCGCGTAGCGTTGAGGAAGTCGTAAAAATATTGAAAAATGCCTGTTTTATCTAAAAGAAAATATAATCCCACTGGTTTGTAAGTATCCAGAAGCTCCTGCTCTTTGTTTCGTTAAGCGATTGCCGTTGCCAGAGGTGAAAGTGGAAAAAATGAGCGGAGCTGCTCCTCGGTGCGACCGTTTGGAAGCTATGACAAACAATAGAACCTCCTTAAAGATCTGCAACTTTCTTTGTTAAAACTATATTTGTGCCGTTTAGTGACATTGTTTACAACTCACCATTTAGTTCTGTTAAAAGCGAGTGTTTTATATTGTCTCTATAATAATCAAGTCAATAATTATCTTCTTGACTTATGGCACATATGGTCTTATGATATATTTAAGAAGAAGAAGGAAGACACATTAAAAATAGTACATTGAGCGCCGTTCCCACAGTGCGTACGCCTGGAAACACCAGATGCTTTCATCCTTTTATCCAAGGTGCTTAAGGGGGATGTGCTACTGTGACACCTGCTGTTACTAAGCAACCAAAAGTTGCGCATTGCGATGACAATGATGATGAAGTTGCCATAATAGAACATCAACTCTCACTGACTAAACTTAAAGTGAAATAAAAGATGAATGGATTTCCAACTGTCAGGATCCCTGTGTGTGTGTGTGTGTGTGTGTGTGTGTGTGTGTGTGTGTGTGTGTGTGTGTGCACCTCTGTTTGCCTCCCGTGTCCAAGCCCCCGCTAGGGCACAGCTGCACACGATCCAGCCGATCGTCCTGCAGGCTGACACACATCCCGATCGTCACCTGCTGGCGGTATTTAAACCCTGTTCCTGCTGTCCCTCATCCTCAGTCTGTCCGGTCTTCCGCCCTGGTCCTCCAGGACCCCCTGAGTTTGCCCGACGTCCTTTGTCGTTTGCCACACGACATGAGCCAGCCATCATCTGTCGGTCCACGGTAATACACACAGTTGATCCTGCCCTGCTGCTGTGAATAAAGACTCTTGTGCACCTGACTCTGTTCCTTTGGTTGCTGTTGGGCGCCCCGTCCTGAACTCATGTGACACCAACACCGTGGATGCCTCACAGAATCGTTCCAGTAACTTTTTCACTTCAGCAGGCATTTCAAGGGGATGCTGTGAGGATGAGGAAGGCTAAGAAATGGGATATGTACTAAAGCAATGGTTAGTTCTTCAAATACAAAGTTACTTCTCTTACATATATTTAGAGTCAATATTTGGGTGAAGCAAATAAGTGCCAGCTGGAGTTGGTTGATTCTCGTAACATTACATAAAGTGCACGCTGCATCATTGCCTGAGTTGACCCATCTTCATTTTGGGGTTCAGCCATCGCACACCAATATCTGGGGGCTTGAGAAGGCTTGGGCACCGTGACGCCTTCCCCTTTGCTAGATCACACCAGGGATAAACAATATAAAAAAACTACAACTCAGGGAGAGCATGAACTTAAGAGCAGAGGGCAAGACAGACTACTGTGCTGTTAAAATCTCTACAGAAGCATTGTGTGAGTTTATAAAACAATATTTAACATTGAAAATTATACCACTTACCAATTACACCACCGGTCACAAATTTGTATATACGCACAAAACCAGAGGTCGACTTTTACAATACCTGTGGTCTTGTGTCTTTTCAGATCACTTGAATACTGGACTGTAAAATAATTTTGGACGTATTCGAACAAGTGCATTGAACTTTTAAAGCTGACCTATGATATTGGATGTGTTTCCTAGCTTTATGTTATTAAACATTATTCTGATGAAGGCTATGCTAGGACACTTAATAGCCAAACTAGCTATTTCACTCCCTACACAAGTAATGTCCCACATGTGTACCATACTCCAGTTGTTGATGGTAGAATTTCCCTTTAAGAAACACTGCATGCTTTTATTACATTGCGAAACCTCTTAAACTTGATGAAGTACCATCTTTTTTTTCATTTAGTCTTTTTGTGACCCAAAACGGTCCCATAACACGGAACCGTTATTGCAGCTCTGCTTTGTGTGGCTGGTGATTACGTTTTCCTTTTTTTCACATCACTCTGGTCTACCTCCAACAGTATGAAGACATACCAGCCAGTGAATAGGGCCGTTGACCTGTATTTCCAGTGGGTGTCTAACCAAAGTAAATATGAATACAGTGCATCTTGTCAGGGTCACAGTTAGCTCCCTATTCACACGGCTTCATGTCTAACGCAATTTCCTCAAAAGCCAATCACCGTTGCTCCGGAATCCTGGGGAACCATAGCAACTGTGTGGCCTTGAATGTTATTGGCAGAGTCAATGGAATAAAAGAGACGGAAGTCAAGTTTGAAGACAAAAAAATGAATTCATGCCTCATGCCAAAACTGCCACTGAGCTGTGAAGATTTGACACTGGGTCTGTTGATAAACCCCCAAAAACTATCAAATGGAAACTGTTTGAATGGCTATTTTTTTGGATACAGCTCACAAAGTCCCTATCTATAGTTTAAAATGTCACTGAAATGTCTGTCTCCTTATCTGTCACACACACTCTCTCCCTCAATATGTCGGGGCTAGTTGATGGTGAGTCAACCATATTGCTCACTGGGAAGGAGACCGGTATACGTGAAGGATGTGATGTGAGTGTAATGTGCTCTTGATGTTTGCAGTACAGTTCTTTTTGGAATCACAAAGAAAAACTAAAATAGTTTGTGATAAACTGGTGCAGAGCGGTGATTCAAAGTTTCAGCCCACAGGGCTGGACAACATATCACAGGTTTTATGTAATACCGTCCAATAAAACGACATCCTAGTAACAGTCATGTGTAACTTTCAAGGCACAATCAAAGTATTTCTTGATGGTAAAACACTAGTGCTCTGGCCAGGTACATTAGGTTGAGAGTTGTGTCTCCCTGGCAGCACAAGCAACGCTCTCAACTTGATTTGAATATTGATTTTAAATATTTTTTCATTTCGGCTATTAAAGTGCATGACCATTTTTCCAGGACTTTTATAAAAAAGGTAGATGAAGAAAGATTGCTCTTCTTGGTTATTTAAACTTCAAAAGGCTGAATGAAGGTATTTGAGTTATTTCTCACAGCTGCATGAACTTTCTGCACATGGATATGATAATCGTTACAAAATAAGTCTATTTATTCAAAGCGAGCAGCTTATCAAATGCAGGGTGTCCTCTACTAGAATGAACAATGAAGGAAGGGCTAGAGTAACTTCAGCCCTTTGTTCATATGTGGTCCTTTTAAAAAAAAAAATTATTCAATTTTCTTGTTGTTTTGTTTGCCTCTAAGCGTGTGTTCTACTTTAACCTCTCCAGCAGTGAGTGGGAGAGGTTGAAACAACAGTGGCTGTTACTGCTATGGAGGACACACACTGGACAGACTGAATGACAGAGAAATCTCGTCCAGAGCCGTCCTGGTTCAAAAGGCACACGGTCACACATTATGACATAAACATAAACTCCAGTATATATGACTGCATATGGGCTTTGAGACAGCGTAATGGCAGTGTCATATGGCGCATTCTTTTCTTACAAGCGTTGAAGCGCTTTGCGTGTCTATGTTTTAACCTACAGTAAATCAGGGCAGAGGTGAGTGTTTAAACGTCCTCTTCTAATAAAGGGAGTTCAGTTCCATCTTCTCCAGCGTGTGACACAAAGTAGGTATCAGTGATAATTTGTTCATTCTCTCAAGGGAGTCATTTTCTGGCCGCATCATATTTTTTCGAGAGGGTCACTCACCTGGTGTACACAGTCAGGCTGCGTAATTCGAAACAGTAATAAGTCCCATTATGCTTCTTGGCTGTGAATTACAAAATATTTCTCTGTTCCCCCGTGTAAATGTCTGATTTGAATTGCAGTTCTCCTACACAATATTCTATTCATGTGTTTACAAGGTCCATTCTGCTTTTATTTTGAAACTTTTATTTCGATTATGTACATCCAAAGGTTTTTTTAGCATGAACAGTAACAACAAGATTTTTTCTTCAATTCTTAAATAGACATGACACAAGCACATGGGTCAGTTTCTTGAAATAGTCACCATTTTAGAAGCGTTAGGCACAGAGTCTTGTGTTTAAAAATAGGTTTAAAAAATAGGTTTCAAAATAAACACAAACTGAAAGAGCCAAATTGCAGCAGTTCCAGGCAAAAAAGGACGTTGCTGTAGCAGCAGCTCGTCTGAGAGCATATGACGATTTGGAAGGTTTTGAGAACCATGATGAGGAGATTAATGACAGAATGCAAACTGAACCTCGATTAAATCCTGATGCTGCATCATTCCAACCTCATCAAGCTATGACGATGACCCTGGAGTCTGTCAGTCTGGCCCAAGCAATCGCCAGCTCATTAAGCATGAATCGCTTGCCGGTCCCTTAACCAACTACGTTCAGTGGCGACCCTTTACAGTTTACCAATTGGAAGATGCAATTCACAGCTCTTATCGACAGAAAACCCCTCCCAAAAAGTGAGAAGATGTTTTATCTAAAAAATTATCTTGTTGGAGAGGCACGCAAAGCTGTAGAAGGTTTCCTTTATAGAGATTCAGAGAGCGCGTACAGCGGAGCATGGAGAGTCTTACAAGATAGATATGGGACCCCGTTCACCATACAAAAGGCTTTCCGAGATAAGCTCATGAGGTGGCCAAAGATCAGCACAAACGAACCACAAGCGCTACAACAGTTCGCTGACTTCCTCCAAGGCTGCACTGAGGCGATCCCACACGTCAAAGGACTAGCTATCCTCAACGATTGTGAGGAAAGCCACAAGTTGCTTAAAAAACTACCAGACTGGATCGTGCGCAAGTGGAGTCAAATTGTTGTAGATGAACTTGACACATCTGGAAACTATCCAGATCTTGCATGCTTTACAAAGTTCCTGAGCAAAGAGGCACGCATAGCCTGCAACCCTATTTCTTCTCCATGGTTGATAAATTTCAAGGCCACAGACACTGCATGAAAAGTGGGATTTTCGGCAGTATGCGGCACTGTAAATTGTCGTGGAATTTTAGGTTTGCGGCAATTTGCGGCAATTTGCGGGCAACGCCGAAAACTGCCGTAAATTGTCAGAAATTGACGTGGGCCTCCCTTGGCAGTTGTCCCCCCATGACCCCCCTCCTCCTATTTCTAGGGGAGGCTTTGACATGTAAATGAAAATGCTGTGAGCTATACAAATGCAAATCAGGGTCGCAGAGGGAGTTTTAGCCCAGGTGACATTTTTTTAAAAGGTAAGAAAATCTCTGGTACAAATAGATCAGGCTCAGTAGCCTAATTATAGACTCTTACATTTTAGCTTGAATTGATTTATTTAATTCAAATATGCTAGATTACTGTGTACGCCATTAGCAATGGAAAATGTTATGTAAAAAAGATACACAAAATAACTTCTTTAAAAAATTTGTTTTAATCAAGGAAAAATGAGCATTCCATGCAAACAACATTTTAATCAGCATGAGGGGTCTGCAGAGATCAGTCTCCTAGAGCTCAACTACAGTGCATAGTGGCAGGACTACAGTGACCTTCTCTTTGGTCTTACTTAAATGCACAGAGGATGTATTAACCACACATCTTCTAGCAATGCGCTCAACTGGCATAAAATGATGCTGTATGACGTGTCTGTTCCCTGCAAGCCCCAAACTTCTATTGGCTTTCCATAAAAATGTCTGTCCGGGTGGAGATGAAGCCAGGAAACTTGTGCAAGAACATGTTTAAATGCCGTACCCTTTGACACAACATTAACAACTATAAACTGCTTTATAATGGCTGGTCGTAGTTCTGCTAGAGGGTCAAGGACGGGTTCCTCAAAACTGTTAGTGTTTCCACACCACTTAGCATAAATATACGCTGACCTTTCTGCTCTGCATCTATCGATTGAGTAAGTTACATTCATATATGTTACCCGTTTACATGTCATGGCAAAACATTCAACCTCAGTGACACAAGGGTACATGTGATGATACATTGTCAACATTGCATGTATGTCAGACTCAAGATTGTCTGGTTGAATGGAGAAAGAGGCACCACTGTACAGTTTTCTAGGGAAAGTCGTTCTGCTGACACCAAAACACTGCTTTACATAAAGCATATCAGCTGTTTCAAAGTCCCAACCATTTGTCTTCCTAAAATACTGGTCCTTCCGTATAACAATAACCTCGTATGTGATTGGAGGACCCTTAGACTCCTCGTCCAATCACGTGTGAGGTCATAGGCACGACTCAGACAGCAGTACTTGCAAGACGAGCATACAAACAGACACGCGTGTGTTACTATATTTAGAAGAACTGTATCTCCAGTTCCTTTGTTTGGTTCTTGCTGCTTCGTGAATAATGGCTGGACGACGTCTCGCGTTCAACTCACCTTCAACTCCTCTCCGCGGTCAGCAACTTTCGGCCAGTCCGCAGACAGACAGAAGAAGCTGCTGAAAGCTCTCAGTGGATCGTCTCGTCAACTCCAACAACAAACTGCCGATATCAACGAGCGGTTCGCTCCACTGGAGCGTTCGGGACTCTGCGGGTTTGTGTCCATGGAGGAGAGGAACCGACTCAAAGAAGAGGAGACGGGCGCACAATCCCACGATAGCGGTAAGAATATGTTCGATGACTGCAAGCTAAGCTAAAAGTAGCGTAGCCTCAAGCTAAGCTAAGAGTAGCCTAGTAGCCTTACAAGTGAGCAGAACCCGCTTTATTAAAGTGTGTTTTCTTTGCCGTGTCGTTTACAGGAAGCGGTGCGCCGTCTTCACAACTCCGAGACGAACTACAGGCGCTACGAACCGGAGCAAGGGTCAGATTTAAAGAATATGCTTTCATTCTGCGGTATAAGGGAATATATACGTATAGATACCGATCATAACTGTACATTTTGTTTTCACAGACTAATCTCGCCTCATAATGAGGCGGTGACCTCGTATTTGCTCCGGGAAAAGTCCAGATTTAGACGACGTCATTGTGTGTAAGTGACACTGTTTCTCCTTCCTTGTTAAATGTTACTGTGACTTGCGTTTGATTTTCTTTTTGTATTCATACCACACTCATTTAATTGTTTTCCAGCCGCTTGTGAGACGTATTGTGAGACGGGACGCAGGAGCTTCAGGTTCAGGCGGAACACTCATTGCGAGCGGAAGCTGCGAAGGATTCAGCGCGGAGTCGAGCGAGAAGAAAGACGGTCAGAGTTTATTTGCTGACTTGTTTCAGGTGCATTGATCGATGTGTTGTGTCCGTACGCATCGCATCGCACAGTACTGATTCATTGTTGTTTTTACAGCTGCTGGAATCGAGACAAAGTGTGCTGGCTGATGACGAGGTGGAAATCCGCCACGGTGGAGCTCACGTCGGACGAAGGGGACGGCGTTGTTGGCGGGGTCTCGGGGTGGATTGTACGGTCGCCACACGCACACGAGCCGCCTGCACAACAGACCTGCCTCAGAAAACACGGCGCCAGTGACGGTCAACAACCCCGAGGAGGCAAACGGACAGTGTACTGAGCTGTAGTTTTTAAACCGCCGTTACCCAAGTGCGGGCAGATCCTCACTTTGTATGTAGTTGTTGTTTGTGTGTTGTTAATAAAGCTCTTTCTTTGCATAAATGTGGCAAATGTTCATTTTCTCTATAAATTCATTGATGTCCTGGTTGGTATCCTAATAATAGTGAAGTAGCCTACATAGGATAACCATGAAATGAATATACAGCATAATATGAATATATAAATAAAATGAGGCGGGTGACCAATAGCGACAGATCTGCCAACCAATCACGAGTGATTGAAAGTTGTGGTTTCATCCAATCATGAACAAGGAAACTCAAGCCTGGTCTGCCCACGTGTGGTTTTGCTGCCAATCACGAGTGATTTTATTTGTTAGTAAGTTGTGGTTTCCTCCAATAAGGAGTAAGGATATTCAAGCCCGCTTGGCTCGGCCACCCGCGGTTTCGCTGCATTCATATGCTAATTCGGGCCATTCGCACCTCCGCCAGCTCTCCGCCTACGTCATGGTTCGTTTCCGACAATTTGTGGCACAGACAAACGCGACGTGCGAATGCAGCAGTGTGGAAATAGGGTTGTCCTGCTACAGTTAACTGCGCCTGCCGACCACTAGGGCGGCGGTACTATATAAAGGCTGCCCCCCTTCTCGCGCCCCACGGAGGCATCATTTCCGGGTCGGGTGTCTGTCTGCACAGAGTGGCGACAGAGTGCTCCGTGCCCCGTCCCCCTTTTTGCTCTTGGGTCCTCTCAACCGGTGGTAGATGTCTTCCTGCCGTGTGGGTTTTTCTCTCCCCCCCTCTCCCTGTGCAGGTTTGACCTGGGAAACAGGGAATGCTCATCAGCTGGCTGAAATCCACCGGGGGTGATTTATGTGACAACACTCAGTTGATTCGGGCCACTGCTGCTTTGCCTGCAACTTTGACTGCTGCTTTGCCTGCAACTTTGACTGCTGCTTTGCCTGCAACTTTGACTGCTGCTTTGCCTGCAACTTTGACTGCTGCTTTGCCTGCAACCTTGACTGCTGCTTTGCCTGCAACCTTGACGGCTGCACGTGGCTGCAACGATCTTCATGACGACCTTTACTCTTCCTGGGCTATCCTGAGGAACCTCCGCATAATAACACTGCTGCAGTGCTCGCACAATCGGCCCCGGAGCCTCAGAAACACAGGGCTGAGAAAACAAGGTTAGGCCATGCTGCCCAAAGAGCTCTTGGTAGCATTTACGGATGACATTCATGCCCAGAATACCAGGCACTTGAGCCGGAACACCACCAGGGGGATCTTTCACAACCAGAACTCCAGAGTGGGGCATCACTTTGCCACAAAGCTGTACCTCTAGCTCCAAGTAGCCGATATAGGGGATTGCCAGACCGTTAGCAGCTCTCAGCTGTAGCCAATGACACGATCGAAGGCGATCCTGACCCCAAGGCTCAAAATGCTGGTGGAAAAAGCTCTCAGAAATAGTAGACACCATAGAACCGGTATCCACCAAACAAGGAACCTTTACTCCACCTATGTCTACAACTAAATGGGGACACGACGCAATCAGCTCAGAAACCTCTGAGCTACTTGGGGCAACTTGTGAGCCAGTAACGACCCCTCCCAAACTGTGGCTCTGCAGTTCGGTGGGTACTAGTTTTCCGACCCGGATGAGAAACGAGACTGCCCACCCGAATTAGACTGTGGCCGTGAGTGAGGAACGTGCGCTCGACACTCCCTGGCAAAATGGCCGGGCTGATTACAGCGCCTGCATATCAGCGGACCAGTACGAGGTGGATGTCTGTGCTGGTGAGAGACCTGCAGCAGAGCAATACTTTCAGTAAGCTTATCAAGCTGCTCCTGCTGACGCTGCAGCATCTCCCTCATCTCACTAATCTCTGACACAGGCGGGGGAGGGACAACACCCTTTGGGTTACCTTGGACACCATACTGGACACCAAGCACTGAGGGGACGGAATGACTGCGGCCCCTCACACCGCCAGGTAGACCTTCAAGCTCCCACTGAATTGCCTCTGCTCTAACAGCAAGCAGGGTGTGATTGGGCTGTCTACGCACCAACTGCTTCAACTCGCGACGCAGGGAACTGTCCAGCACATGCTCAACAAATTGGTCTCGCAAAAGGGCTTCTGCATTTGGCACACCAGTAGGTGCACGCTGTTTCACCTTCTCCATGAGGCCCATCAAAGTGAGGGAGAACTCCTGAAGAGTCTCTCCCTCTTGCTGTTTTCTTGAGAAGAAAGCCTCCTGCAAAGCAACATAAGACTCTGCACACCCGTACGTTTGCGTGCTTTAAAAGGTCTTCGTGTGTCGTGTCCCATTGGATTGTTGTGCTATCACTGGGTGAACTCTGGTTTGGTTTTCTCTAAGTTTGTTCTATTAATTTTCCTTCCCCTTCACCGGCGCTTCTCACCATTAGGCCTTAGCGATTAGTTTTCTTTTCTTATTTTGTGAGGAATGTTAGATTTTACTGGAATGTATATTTATTGAATAAAAATGTTTTTGTAACCTGGGAACCATGAGCCTTGCCTATTGAGTGAAACGAACCCGCGTGCTTTAAAAGGTCTTGGGCCTATCCCAAGTGGCGTTGCCGGTAGAACAGGAAACCATTTTGCCACACGCGGGTTGCAAATTGTCGGAAATTGTCGGAAATTAGGGAGATTTCCGGGCGTTTACGGGGACGAAAATCTCACTTTTCATGCAGTGAGATGAAAGATCACCAAAGCGAGCCAAGGCTCTCAACACAAATACATAAACAAAGAGTTTCGTTCAGGAGAAACAAGATACACACGTCAGTAAACTTAAATCGCCTAGCTCCGTCTGTAAAAGTGAAGCTCATAACATCACAGTGTCCCATATTCGCAGCGAAAAGTAGTGAAGACAAAAAGGCATTCATCTGTGAAAATCGGCTCTGCTTTGGGTGCATGAGGAAGGGTCACTTTACCAAAGATTGCAAGAGACGGCACACATGCGACATATGCAGCCGTCGTCACCCAACCTGCTTGCACGAAGACAGGAAACAAAGACCTGTGGAAGCGTCAACAAATAGCTCTCCTTCCACGGAAAACCATGCCAGCTTGGAAACGCATAAGGTCGTATCCCATGCATCAACACACCATGCTTCTGCTTCCTCGAGCCAGTCCTTGTGTCTTCAATACAAGAACCACATAGAGAAGTACTTCCGTACGCAATACTGGACACACAGAGTGATTCAACGTTTGTCTTAGAAGATGTACTTGACAAATTGAATATAGATACCCAACAAGTACAACTGAAACTGAGTACTATGACAGCTATTGACAGAACCATATCGAGCAAGAACGTCCATGGTCTACAGGTTCGAGGACTGCACTCCAAGAACCACATCCAAGTAGAGCAAGCCTACAGCCGTGATTTTATCCCGGTGGACAAGTCTTACGTCCCAACGGAGGAAACCGCATTACGGTGGCCGCATCTCAGACATATAGCAGATAAGCTACCACCCTTTCAAGACTGTGATGTAGGGCTCCTGATTGGATATGACTGTCCATCAGCGCTAGCTCCTCTAGAAGTTATCATTGGGGACAAAAATCAACAGTTTGCACAGAGATCAGAACTAGGATGGAGTATCATAGGCACATCAAACCGCCACCTAGACAGACAAGGAAGTCAGAGCTTTGTGCATCGGCTCACAGTAAAAGAACCGTCAAATCCATCGGCGACAGATGTTCTAAAGGCCCTAGAATCGGACTTCACTGAGAGAACTTATGAAGATAAATATGTGTCTCAGAATGATGTTCGTTTCATACAGTTCCTCAGTGACAACATCACGCAGAAAAAGGACGGACATTATCAGATGCCACTCCCTTTCAAGAGCAACACGCTGATAATCAAAAGTTCTTTTCATGGGCTTAGTTGGGGGTTTGCTGTGTTGTCTTGATTTAAGAGTTAGGTAAGGGGGGAAGCAGGATCTGCCAAGCAGGCAGACACGAGTCTGACAGGATGGGGAGTCAGTTTCTGTCCTGGCTGAGGAATGCAAGGTCTGCGGGTCAACTAGAAGATTTACCAGCCAAAGGGGGGTTAGAGACACACCAACACTATTCAACATACACACTCTGTTCGCTGATGTTTACGTTAAGTCAGGAGTCTGGACATTGGATGTGACCGGATCTTTAGATGCGGGAGGTGGAAGGTCCTCCTCTACGCCAGTTTAGGGCCAATAGAAATCTTTCCTTCTCTGTCTTTCAAGGGTTATAAAACATGATGTTCTTGCTGATGTTAGGGAGTTGTTCTTCCGGCCTGTGTGCTGCCTGAACTGCTCCTGCCTTTGCAAACGCAGCGCTGATATTTGACCTGTGATCTGACAAATACATTTTCCAGAACGAGAGAAGTCGTTCGGCTGAATTTTTGATAACCCCGACCAGGCTCCAAATCTTGAACACGTATTCTTACAACGCCACCCAACCTACCAAACAACAAGAGGCTAGCAACAGTTCGCCTGCAGTGTCTTAAGAAGAAATTAAAGACCAATAAACAATATTATGATCAATACAAAACATTCATGGAAGAAACAATTAACAAGGGGGATGCAGAGCCTGTCCCTACAACATCCGAGGGAGAGACAGAGTGGTTGTAATGGGAAAATGATATGTGACCCTTTTAAATGCTTCATTTGTATAACCAGTTTATTAGTTGCAAGTGCTTAGATCACAAAGGCCCTGACATAAGAACTGATGTCTCCCACTTGGATTAGATGTTTCCAGCGTCATAGCTGTAGAGATTGAACAAAGTGTTTGTTATGTCTATGACCACCTTTGTTTTAGCATGTTGGGAGAGCAGGGACACGGTCAAAGAACTGACGTGTCTTACATGGATAAGATGTTCCCAGTACCCTGGCTGTAGATACTCAACAAGATGGTTAACGGTTTCTGTTGACGCCACCGATATCTAAATTTAGGTATAAGAACTGCCTCGATGTGTTGGGGGAGGAAGGAGGTTCTTGACAGTCTACTGACCATGTAGCTGTTGTGACTCTTTTTACCTTGCAATGAAATAAACGTAGAAAAGACATACTTGACTCAGAGCCTTTGATTCTTACTTAACGATTGTCTGTGCAAAATCTTCCACCACAATTTGGTGTCAGAAGTGGGATCGTTTGAAGCTCCGTCGGGACTCCGAGGACGTCCGGGAAGGGGCCCCTTCAGGATCCACCAAAACGTGATTCTGCCCTATACCTCATCACACTCAGAGAGAGGGGACCGGCGACCAAAAGAGACCTGATTGGCTTCAACACGATCCGATGAGGAAGATTTTCACACGAATCGGGTAAAAAGTTGATATTCTGATTTTCAAACGGGGCTTCCTGAATTATAACGGGTGATAACAGATTACAAAGACGGGTATTTAGTACTTAGTTATTTTTTCTCTCTCTTCTTAGAAAATCCAAATTTTGGTTATTTGATTGGGCTTCTAATGATGATAACTTGTCTTTTTATCCGGTTATTTGAAAAATGTGTATAAAATTATAAGAGTAATTGTACAGTATTTCCGGTTCATCAGCATCCAACTTTTTACTGAGGAAGACAGGGAGCAATGTGCGCATTTACGATTGTATTCAGACTAACTATCTGAAAATCGCATAATTGTGACCCTTGACCAAGGGGGAAGACAGGGGCAATTTGCGTCGCATTATTGTGACCCTTGACCTAAAAGGGGAAGACAGGGGCAATTTGCGTATTACGATTGTATTCAGACTAACAGTCTGAAAACGCATAATTGTGACCCTTGACCAAAGGGGAAGACAGGGGCAATTGACAATTGTGACCCTTGACCGAAGGGGAAGATAGGAGGGATTTTGCGAGTTCACTGAAATCGCAAAATCTCAGCCCTTGACCTAACAGGAAGACAGGAACAATATCGGGGTTTTCGGACAGTAATCTGAAAACAGATATTTGCGCCCCTAACCTATATTTATTAACCAATAGTTCTGGTTGGGTTTTAACTTGTATTTTTCCTACGTAAAATAAAATCAAGACGACTATATTTTAAGTAATAAAAAGTATACTTCACCACGCCTGAAAGATGGGTGGTGTACACGGTAAAGGTAAAAAGGAAATGGGTTCTCCGGAGGGACCCCATTGTGGATCTGATGAGAAGGAAATATGGAGATCAATCTCTAGAGTTTTTTGCCCGAGTGGTCAAAAGATTTTGGGTTCCCTGCAAATGGTTCTTTCAGTAGAATAAAACTGAACATGTTACGAACAGGCTCAGAGGGAAAAGAGAAGGGTATAAAAACTCAGAGGGTGATAAAAGGCAAAGACTTGGAGAACATTGAGAAACAAAGTAAATGGTTAAAATGGTGGGAGGATGAATGTGAATGTGAATGTAGAGAAAGGAAACAAATGGCTAAAGAATTGACATGCGCAAAAACCACATTGGTTGAAAAACCAGATCCAAATGTTATTGAACAAAATGACCGATGTGCTTCTTCTCCCTTGTATCCGAGTCTCACAGGGGCTGTCCCATACTTGTTTTCCGGCCTTGGACTGATACGGACATTAGAGCTGCAATGGCTCATCTCCCGCCGATACAGCACTCGGGAAGACTGTTTGCTGAAGCATTCATGGACTTCTGTAAGCAATTCCTGCCCAACTTTGCTGAAATTCGACGTGTTCTAATGAGTCACGTGGGTCCGACTCACTACCAGAAGCTCAACCAGCTGGTTGCAGGAGACACCAGTGCGGCTGACGTTGAATGGAGTTCAAATCAAAATAAGCCGTACAGAGACGCACTCACGGCTTTGAGCGACGGCATAAAGACATTGTTCCCTGACAAAGTGGATATGACTCCCATCAACAATACCAAGCAGGCAGCGGGTGAGTCCGTCCATGATTACTACCAAAGACTTCTCACAGTGTTTAATCTTAACAGTGGCATTTCCACAACCCGCCGTGTTAGGAGACGCTCTGGGGACGTGGGAATCACACCTGAAGAATGCTTTCATGAATGGACTATTGCCCGACATAAAAATGAATGTGCAGCGTTCTGTGGCTGGAATGGAAGACTCGCGACTCGCGGATGTAAAGAAACATGCTGCGCATGCGCAATCCATGGACATAGAGAGAACTGACCACGAGGGGAAAAGGCGGTCACGTCAGATTGAACTCGCCCAACTGACTATGCTCCAAGCTGTCACTCAACTTGCCAGAAACGACCGCCCACGGGATCCCAACCAATGGGGCGGATTCAGGGGGCGTGGTCGGGATATGACGAGGGGACGCTCCTCCTGGAACCAGGAGGGATCACAGCTGTCTCCACCCAATGACTATGATACGTGTTTCCGCTGTGGCGAACAGGGACATTGGCACAGAGAATGTCCACAAAATGCACCTCGTAGAGGATGGGGGCGTGGACTGGCCAGACGAGGAAGGGGTGGCAACGCACATTCCGATTGACGTGAGGCGGAGGGGGAGGAGGCTGCATGTGAGGGGGAGACGGCAACCATGCTGAGGCCTCACAGGGGAAGGGAAGTAAAACACACACACACCGCAGCCTGCAATGAAGAAACGCTTTCTGCACTAACTCCCTGCACGCACACTCACACTCACACTCACACACCAGAGCAACAACAAGCTCTCATGGACATCACAGAGCAATTGAGAACACAACAAAAGCTTTCACTTAAACACACATACGCAAAGTTTTCAGGAAAATCATTTGGTTGGTTTGGTTTTTGGTTGATTCGGGGGCTACACATTCTGTAATACAACAGAAGTATTTTCCAGGTCAGAAACTTAGTGGAAAACAGGTTTTCTCACAAGGAGCTTCAGGGATGACTATTGTAGAGAGATTTACGGCACCTATGACCAGTACACACACTGACTCAACTGACCCTGAACCAGACATCACAGTAAAACATTCCTTTTTGCTGTCCTCTTGCTGTCCCATTAATCTAATGGGCAGAGACCTCATGTGTTCTTTCGGCATTAGCCTCATCTCCACTCCTACAGGGTTGCAAGTGGTGAGATGCAGAGCCATTGACCAGATGGCAAAGACAGTTATGAGTGATCCAATGTTTGTATACCAGTGGTGGCTTCCGGTTGACTCACAATCAGAACTGTCCACTGCACAGCTCATGTGTCACATGGCCCAGATAAGCAATATGATGCATTATTTCTACAGGATCTGAATGATCAAATTGCATGTATGACATTGTTTTGGTCCACACTTAAATGTGCTGTTTCCGTTTCTCTCACCCCCTCTCAGCAGCACCTCTTTAATGTGGACTCTTCTTTCCCACACATCTCCTTGTCTAAAGCAGCAACAGACCAATGGAGAGATTTGGGACCTTTTGTCGCAGCGTGCGAGGCATTGGCAGATTGGGAGGCTACACCAGATCCACTTGTGATGCGCTCTCCGTCGACAGGCTTCTTTAAACAGCCATTCGCATTTTGCACACCTGCTCTCAGATCTGTTTATGTCATGGATGAAAATAACATATTTTCTGACACACACACTGATACAGTTTTGACTAATGTCTCCTCTATTTCTCCTGCCCTCAGTTCTGTTCCAGACACCTTGTGGGCAGCGCATAAATATGACGTGGGACTCATCAAAAAATGTCAACCTGTGGTCATCACTCCTCGATCAGACTTCCGTCCCCACAAACATCAATACCCACTGCGCCAAGAGGCCATTGACGGTATAACACCGGTGTTCAACTCCCTCTTAAAGGCCGGAGTCATTGTTCCATGTCCTGACTCGCCGGTAAGAACACCTATTTTTCCAGTTAAAAAGATCAGAGATGCAGGCAAACCAACTGAGTGGCGCTTCGTGCAGGACCTAAAAGCAGTTAATGTAGCCGTCCACGCACGAGCCCCAAATGTTCCCAACCCTGTGGTGGAAGATTTTGCACAGACAATCGTTAAGTAAGAATCAAAGGCTCTGAGTCAGGTATGTCTTTTCTCCGTTTATTTCCTTGCAAGGGAAAGAGGGTCACAACAGCTACGTGGTCAGTAGACTGTCAAGAACCTCCTTTTCTTCCCAACACATCGAGGCAGTTCTTATACCTAAGTTTAGATATCGGTGGCGTCAACAGAAACCGTTGACCATCTTGTTGAGTATCTACAGCCAGGGTACTGGGAACATCTTATCCATGTAAGACACGTCAGTTCTTTGACCGTGTCCTTGCTCTCCCAACATGCTTAAACAAAGGTGGTCATAGACATAACAAACACTTTGTTCAGTCTCTACAGCTATGACGCTGGAAACATCTAATCCAAGTGGGAGACATCAGTTCTTATGTCAGGGCCTTTGTGATCTAAGCACTTGCAACTAATAAACTGGTTATACAAATGAAGCATTTAAAAGGGTCACATATCATTTTCCCATTACATTCCACTCTTTTGATTACATAATAATCACAAACTATGCAATCAATTTAGAATGACTACTCTAAAAATTTACCACATATAATCTACCACATCAAATATCACAAAACATTGAACATCTGGACATCGCTCACAAAACTTTGCCTGCCACAGAACAAAAACTCCCTAAAAAACCCTCCGAAATGGGAAAATAGGAAGAAATCTGTTAGGAGAAGATAAAGACTGGAAACCTTCTCACAGGATTTGAGCGTTACACCCCAGATGTCATGTGTACAGTATTGAAATAAAAAAGAAATGAAAACATGTTTAAATCACAATACCAGAACTTGATCCCCTTTCACACAATACAGATATAGAATATTGTGGAAAGGTCATTATATCAATCATATCTACGTTACATACTAATAAATGCAGGGATAAAAGCTGTTTTTGTGAGAATGTTATTTCTCATTGTTTTAGCAAGCTACTGTGAAACAAAAAACATTTAGAACACCAGGAATGCACACAGACAGTGTGTCACTATGTCACTATGCGTACGTGTCGAGGTCGTAAGTGTTCAGCTCGTCAAGGGAGTCCGAGTCACTGTTGGGGTTATTGTCAGAGTCATTCCATGATAAGAGAGAACCACTCTTTAGGCAGCGGACTACGGAATCACAAAAAGATGCTGAGATTCAATGAAACTGAAGCAAGCAATAATATGAATAAAACTGTCGTGGCACAAACGACTACTGTGTCTATGTGGAGGGGTCCTGGCCGTGTTCTTCTTCTGTTGTTGGTCCGCAGGTACACGTTGGGATGTGGAGTCTGCTAACCTTCTTTCTTGTGAGGCATCCGCGTTGTAGACAGTCAACACAGATCACAATGCACTGTGTGTCTGTCGGTCAACTGCCCGTCCGTGGTCACTGGATCGGTGGTGTCGGTTGATTGACACTTTTTGTGGGGGTAGGGTCGCCTGAGCCCACTGCTGGTACTGGATCTGGAACCTTCTTGCAATGGGATGCGTGGACCCAAGTTGCTCTTTCAGCTACTTTGACCGCTGTTTGGGTGACCAGGAGAATCTGGAATGGACCCTGCCACCGTTTAGCTTTCCAACTTTTCCTCCTGAAGTCCTTTACCACCACGAAGTCACCTGGTTGCAGTTGGTGTAGTGGACCCGTTGCTTCTCTTGGAAGTGCAGCTACAACCTGTTTTCTTACATCAGACAAAGTGGAAGACAGTCGAATGCAATAGGTTAACATGTCATTCTCGCACATTGTGGTGGAAGGGAGTGGTGTTCCTGGAGCTTCCACACCTATATGGGGAGGAACTGCGAAAAGGATTTCAAATGGGCTTAGGTTGCTGCGTGTTTGTTTCCTCATCCGCATGTACATCAGAACCAAGGGCAGTGCTTTTGTCCAGGGTAGACCTGTGTCTGTGCAACATTTGGCCAGTTTTGTTTTCAATGTTCCATTTTCTCTCTCTACCGCTCCTCCACTAGCTGGATGGTATGCGCAGTGTGTTTTTAAGTCAATACCCAGGTATGCACTTAAGTCTGTGATTGCTTGGTTGACAAAATGTGAACCATTGTCGCTAGAAATTTTGCTTGGGATTCCCCAGCGGGGAATTATCTCTGAAATCAAGGCTTTAGCCACTGTGGAGGCTGTCTGCTTACTGGAGGGAAACACCTCAACCCATTTGGACCACATGTCTACCATTACAAGACAGTGTTTCTTACCTTCCGATGGGGAGAGTTCCACAAAATCCATCATTACATGTTCAAATGGTCTTGCAGGCGGTGGATGTGCTGCATGATGTGACACCTGTACTGAACGACCTACATTGTGAGTTGCACATGTTATGCATGCTTGGCAGAACCTTTGTGCGTAAGCTGCAAAGCCTTTTGTGAACCATGTTGCATCAATGATACTTAACATTCCCCCTTTTGACACATGGTCTAACCCATGAGTCAATTTCGCATAGTGAGGGAAGAAATGTTTAGGTAAGCATGGATTACCATTCGGACCATACCAGATGCCGTCTATGAATTTGGAGCCTGAGGAGGACCAAAAACGTCTCTCATCTGAAGTAGAGAGGGACTGCACGGCTGCAAGAGAGGAGGGAAGAGAACACATGGCAGGAACTGGGCGTGATGGTTTGGGAAGAGGACGTCTAGCAGCCGCTTTTGCAGCTAAGTCTGCTCGCTCATTCCCCTTTGCGATGTCGCCTGTGCCGGATGTGTGCGCTGCACATTTACAAACGGCAATAGCTGTGGGCAACAAAATGGCATCCAATAGTTCTGCTATCAGAGTGTGGTGTAACACTGGTTTGCCATCCGATTTGAGAAAATTTCTGTGTCTCCACAGCGCGCCGAAATCATGAACCACGCCAAAAGCGTATCTGGAATCAGTGTGAATGGTTGTCGTTTTATCCTTAGCTAGTTTACAAGCTTCTGTCAGCGCGATTAATTCTGCTGCTTGGGCTGAGAGGTGACATGGAAGAGGGCCGGAACACAGAACAGTTGAGTCTGAAACAACAGAGAAACCCACAAGATTAGAACCAGTCAGGGGATCCCGTGAAGCAGATCCGTCAACATACATTACCATGTCACTGTTGAGCAGAGGTGTGTCTGCGAGGTCTGGTCGAGGTGTGCACTGAGCTTCCAGCTCAGCCAAACAATTATGCTCCTCTCCATCCTCCGGAGTGGGGAGAAGAGATGCAGGATTGAGGACATTGCAGCGTTTTACTGTAACATTCGGCATGTCTAGGAGACTGCTGCCAGCTGCCACAGCTCGAAGGCACTGTGGTAAGCCTGCTGCTACCGGATCGAGTTTTGCAGAGAAATAAGCTACTGGTCGTTGTTTATCGCCATGGGATTGTAGGAGCACTGATGTCATACATCCAGAACGTTCGTCAACGGTTCGTGTGAACGGTTTGTGAGGATCAGGAAGACCCAAAGTCGGAGGAACTTGTAACGCGCATTTCATGTCCGTGAAAGCTTGAGAGGCTGCAGGGAGCCACTGAATTTGATCATGCGCGCTGAGATTTTTCCCATGTATCAATGCGGACAGAGGTTGCTCGAGTTGGGAGTAATTTGGAATAAATGACCTACAGTAGGAACACATTCCCAAAAATGACATCATCTGTTTCTTGGTTTGTGGTTTTGAAAGTGTTACAATTGAGGCGATGCGTTTTGGTGATAGTGTCTTCCCTTCACCGGAAATGTTATGGCCTAGGAAATGAACGTTCTGTGAAACAAACTGTAGTTTGGATAGGCTGGCCTTGTGTCCTTCCGCTGCTAAGTGTTGAAGCAATTTGAGTGTGTCCTGTTCACACTGCCTTTGTGTTGGAGCTGCAATTAAACAGTCATCAACATACTGCAAAAGCGCTGTTCCTGGAGACAAAGTGAGGCTCTCCAAACTTTCCCTGAGTGCCTCGTTGTAGATCGTAGGTGATTCTGTGTAGCCCTGACACAAGCGTGTGAAAGTGTAAGGCTTGCCATTGAAATTAAACGCAAACCAAAACTGACTGTCAATGTCCACAGGGACACTGAAAAAAGCATTTGAGAGGTCAACCACGGAAAACCATCGAGCATCAGGTGGAACCTGTGCCATAATGGTGTAAGGGTTGGGAACATTTGGGGCTCGTGCATGGACGGCTGCATTAACTGCTTTTAGGTCCTGCATGAAGCGCCACTCAGTTGGTTTGCCTGCATCTCTGATCTTTTTAACTGGAAAAATAGGTGTTCTTACCGGCGAGTCAGGACATGGAACAATGACTCCGGCCTTTAAGAGGGAGTTGAACACCGGTGTTATACCGTCAATGGCCTCTTGGCGCAGTGGGTATTGATGTTTGTGGGGACGGAAGTCTGATCGAGGAGTGATGACCACAGGTTGACATTTTTTGATGAGTCCCACGTCATATTTATGCGCTGCCCACAAGGTGTCTGGAACAGAACTGAGGGCAGGAGAAATAGAGGAGACATTAGTCAAAAATGTATCAGTGTGTGTGTCCGAAAATATGTTATTTTCATCCATGACATAAACAGATCTGAGAGCAGGTGTGCAAAATGCGAATGGCTGTTTAAAGAAGCCTGTCGACGGAGAGCGCATCACAAGTGGATCTGGTGTAGCCTCCCAATCTGCCAATGCCTCGCACGCCGTGACAAAATGTCCCAAATCTCTCCATTGGTCTGTTGCTGCTTTAGACAAGGAGATGTGTGGGAAAGAAGAGTCCACATTAAAGAGGTGCTGCTGAGAGGGGGTGAGAGAAACGGAAACAGCACATTTAAGTGTGGACCAAAACAATGTCATACATGCAATTTGATCATTCAGATCCTGTAGAAATAATGCATCATATTGCTTATCTGGGCCATGTGACACATGAGCTGTGCAGTGGAGATATGAAGCATCCATGCACTCTGCCTCAGACTGGACGCGTGATGCTGCCAGGTGGGACAATTCTGATTGTGAGTCAACCGGAAGCCACCACTGGTACACAAACATTGGATCACTTATAACTGTATTTGCCATCTGGTCAATGGCTCTGCATCTCACCACTTGCAACCCTGTAGGAGTGGAGATGAGGCTAATGCCGAAAGAACACATGAGGTCTCTGCCCATTAGATTAATGGGACAGCAAGAGGACAGCAAAAAGGAATGTTTTACTGTGATGTCTGGTTCAGGGTCAGTTGAGTCAGTGTGTGTACTGGTCATAGGTGCCGTAAATCTCTCTACAATAGTCATCCCTGAAGCTCCTTGTGAGAAAACCTGTTTTCCACTAAGTTTCTGACCTGGAAAATACTTCTGTTGTATTACAGAATGTGTAGCCCCCGAATCAACCAAAAACGATAAAAGTTTCCCTTGAATTTGCACCATAGTGGTGGGCATATTTTCAAATGATTTTCCTGAAAACTTTGCGTATGTGTGTTTAAGTGAAAGCTTTTGTTGTGTTCTCAATTGCTCTGTGATGTCCACGAGAGCTTGTTGTTGCTCCGGTGTGTGTGTGTGTGTGTGTGTGTGCAGGGAGTTAGTGCAGAAAGCGTTTCTTCATTGCAGGCTGCGGTGTGTGTGTGTTTTACTTCCCTTATCCTGTGAGGCCTCAGCATGGTTGCCGTCTCCCCCTCACATGCAGCCTCCTCCCCCTCCGCCTCACGTCAATCGGAATGTGCGTTGCCACCCCTTCCTCGTCTGGCCAGTCCACGCCCCCATCCTCTACGAGGTGCATTTTGTGGACATTCTCTGTGCCAATGTCCTTGTTCGCCACAGCGGAAACACGTATCATAGTCATTGGGTGGAGACAGCTGTGATCCCTCCTGGTTCCAGGAGGAGCGTCCCCTCGTCATATCCCGACCACGCCCCCTGAATCCGCCCCATTGGTTGGGATCCCGTGGGCGGTCGTTTCTGGCAAGTTGAGTGACAGCTTGGAGCATAGTCAGTTGGGCGAGTTCAATCTGACGAGAGCGCCTTTTCCCCTCGTGGTCAGTTCTCTCTATGTCCATGGATTGCGCATGCGCAGCATGTTTCTTTACATCCGCGAGTCGCGAGTCTTCCATTCCAGCCACAGAGCGCTGCACATTCATTTTTATGTCGGGCAATAGTCCATTCATGAAAGCATTCTTCAGGTGTGATTCCCACGTCCCCAGAGCGTCTCCTAACGCGGCGGGTTGTGGAATGCGACTGTTAAGATTAAACACTGTGAGAAGTCTTTGGTAGTAATCATGGACGGACTCACCCGCTGCCTGCTTGCTATTGTTGATGGGAGTCATATCCACTTTGTCAGGGAACAATGTCTTTATGCCGTCGCTCAAAGCCGTGAGTGCGTCTCTGTACGGCTTATTTTGATTTGAACTCCATTCAACGTCTGCCGCACTGGTGTCTCCTGCAACCAGCTGGTTGAGCTTTTGGTAGTGAGTCGGACCCACGTGACTCATTAGAACACGTCGAATTTCAGCAAAGTTGGGCAGGAATTGCTTACAGAAGTCCATGAATGCTTCAGCAAACAGTCTTCCCGAGTGCTGTATCGGCGGGAGATGAGCCATTGCAGCTCTAATGTCCGTATCAGTCCAAGGCCGGAAAACAAGTATGGGACCTGAGTGTCCTGGTACTTGAATCATTGGGGTTTGGAGCACAGATTTTGCATCCGGGGGAACTCCCTCTGGGTCGAAAGAGGGGGAAAACATCTGATGTAGATGGTTGCTCTGCAATCAGTTTGTTGATGGCAGAAGTGTCCCCTCCGGTTGCTCCTGGAGAGCGAGATCGAGTGAGGAGAGCAGCCTGTCTCTTTTCCTCCTCTTCGCCAAGGAGTCGTTCCTGTGCTGCTTTCACTGCCGCTTCCTTTTCCTCCCTCTGCCGGGTGTAGTGAACTTTTGGAGCTTGTGACCATGCAGACGAAGGTTGCTGGTTCGCAGGTGAAGCAGGGTACGGTGGTGGGCATGTGTTGAGGAGAGGGCCGCCAGCCCCTGTGAGACTCGGATACAAGGGAGAAGAAGCACATCGGTCATTTTGTTCAATAACATTTGGATCTGGTTTTTCAACCAATGTGGTTTTTGCGCATGTCAATTCTTTAGCCATTTGTTTCCTTTCTCTACATTCACATTCACATTCATCCTCCCACCATTTTAACCATTTACTTTGTTTCTCAATGTTCTCCAAGTCTTTGCCTTTTATCACCCTCTGAGTTTTTATACCCTTCTCTTTTCCCTCTGAGCCTGTTCGTAACATGTTCAGTTTTATTCTACTGAAAGAACCATTTGCAGGGAACCCAAAATCTTTTGACCACTCGGGCAAAAAACTCTAGAGATTGATCTCCATATTTCCTTCTCATCAGATCCACAATGGGGTCCCTCCGGAGAACCCATTTCCTTTTTACCTTTACCGTGTACACCACCCATCTTTCAGGCGTGGTGAAGTATACTTTTTATTACTTAAAATATAGTCGTCTTGATTTTATTTTACGTAGGAAAAATACAAGTTAAAACCCAACCAGAACTATTGGTTAATAAATATAGGTTAGGGGCGCAAATATCTGTTTTCAGATTACTGTCCGAAAACCCCGATATTGTTCCTGTCTTCCTGTTAGGTCAAGGGCTGAGATTTTGCGATTTCAGTGAACTCTCAAAATCCCTCCTATCTTCCCCTTCGGTCAAGGGTCACAATTGTCAATTGCCCCTGTCTTCCCCTTTGGTCAAGGGTCACAATTATGCGTTTTCAGAGTGTTAGTCTGAATACAATCGTAATACGCAAATTGCCCCTGTCTTCCCCTTTTAGGTCAAGGGTCACAATAATGCGACGCAAATTGCCCCTGTCTTCCCCCTTGGTCAAGGGTCACAATTATGCGATTTTCAGATAGTTAGTCTGAATACAATCGTAAATGCGCACATTGCTCCCTGTCTTCCTCAGTAAAAAGTTGGATGCTGATGAACCGGAAATACTGTACAATTACTCTTATAATTTTATACACATTTTTCAAATAACCGGATAAAAAGACAAGTTATCATCATTAGAAGCCCAATCAAATAACCGAAATTTGGATTTTCTAAGAAGATAGAGAAAAAATAATTTTAAAAAATCCCAAAGTACTAAATACCCGTCTTTGTAACCTGTTATCACCCGTTATAATTCAGGAAGCCCCGTTTGAAAATCAGAATATCAACTTCTTACCCGATTCGTGTGAAAATCTTCCTCATCGGATCTTGTTGAAGCCAATCAGGTCTCTTTTGGTCGCCGGTCCCCTCTCTCTGAGTGTGATGAGGTATAGGGCAGAATCACGTTTTGGTGGATCCTGAAGTGGCCACTTCCCGGACGTCCTCGGAGTCCCGACGGAGCTTCAAACGATCCCACTTCTGACACCAAATTGTGGTGGAAGATTTTGCACAGACAATCGTTAAGTAAGAATCAAAGGCTCTGAGTCAAGTATGTCTTTTCTCCGTTTATTTCCTTGCAAGGGAAAAAGGGTCACAACAGCTACGTGGTCAGTAGACTGTCAAGAACCTCCTTTTCTTCCCAACACATCGAGGCAGTTCTTATACCTAAGTTTAGATATCGGTGGCGTCAACAGAAACCGTTGACCATCTTGTTGAGTATCTACAGCCAGGGTACTGGGAACATCTTATCCATGTAAGACACGTCAGTTCTTTGACCGTGTCCTTGCTCTCCCAACATGCTTAAACAAAGGTGGTCATAGACATAACAAACACTTTGTTCAGTCTCTACAGCTATGACGCTGGAAACATCTAATCCAAGTGGGAGACATCAGTTCTTATGTCAGGGCCTTTGTGACCTAAGCACTTGCAACTAATAAACTGGTTATACAAATGAAGCATTTAAAAGGGTCACATATCATTTTCCCATTACAACCCTTACACCATTATGGCACAGGTTCCACCTGATGCTCGATGGTTTTCCGTGGTTGACCTCTCAAATGCTTTTTTCAGTGTCCCTGTGGACATTGACAGTCAGTTTTGGTTTGCGTTTAATTTCAATGGCAAGCCTTACACTTTCACACGCTTGTGTCAGGGCTACACAGAATCACCTACGATCTACAACGAGGCACTCAGGGAAAGTTTGGAGAGCCTCACTTTGTCTCCAGGAACAGCGCTTTTGCAGTATGTTGATGACTGTTTAATTGCAGCTCCAACACAAAGGCAGTGTGAACAGGACACACTCAAATTGCTTCAACACTTAGCAGCGGAAGGACACAAGGCCAGCCTATCCAAACTACAGTTTGTTTCACAAAACGTTCATTTCCTAGGCCATAACATTTCCGGTGAAGGGAAGACACTATCACCAAAACGCATTGCCTCAATTGTAACACTTCCAAAACCACAAACCAAGAAACAGATGATGTCATTTTTGGGAATGTGTTCTTACTGTAGGTCATTTATTCCAAATTACTCCCAACTCGAGCAACCTCTGTCCGCATTGATACATGGAAAAAATTCAGTGGCTCCCTGCAGCCTCTCAAGCTTTCACGGACATGAAATGCGCGTTACAAGTTCCTCCGACTTTGGGTCTTCCTGATCCTCATAAACCGTTCACACAAACCGTTGATGAACGTTCTGGATGTATGACATCAGTGCTCCTACAATCCTATGGCGATAAACAACGACCAGTAGCTTATTTCTCCGCAAAACTCGATCCGATAGCAGCAGGCATACCACAGTGCCTTCGAGCTGTGGCAGCTGCTGAAAAGGCTCTTACAGCCTCTCGTGACATTGTAGGCTATGCTACGCTAACATTATTGGTTCCACATTCGGTTTCACTGATTCTTCTCGAACAGAAGTCGTCTCATTTATCTGCAGCGCGTTACCTTCGATATCACACATGTCTCCTAGACATGCCGAACGTTACAGTAAAACGCTGCAATGTCCTCAATCCTGCATCTCTTCTCCCCACTCCGGAGGATGGAGAGGAGCATAATTGTTTGGCTGAGCTGGAAGCTCAGTGCACACCTCGACGAGACCTCGCAGATACACCTCTGCTCAACAGTGACATGGTAATGTATGTTGACGGATCTGCTTCACGGGATCCCCTGACTGGTTCTAATCTTGTGGGTTTCTCTGTTGTTTCAGACTCAGCTGTTCTGTGTTCCGGCCCTCTTCCATGTCACCTCTCAGCCCAAGCAGCAGAATTAATCGCGCTAACAGAAGCTTGTAAACTAGCTAAGGATAAAACGACAACCATTCACACTGATTCCAGATACGCTTTTGGCGTGGTTCATGATTTTGGTGCGCTGTGGAGACACAGAAATTTTCTCAAATCGGATGGCAAACCAGTGTTACACCACACTCTGATAGCAGAACTATTGGATGCCATTTTGTTGCCCACAGCTATTGCCGTTTGTAAATGTGCAGCGCACACATCCGGCACAGGCGACATCGCAAAGGGGAATGAGCGAGCAGACTTAGCTGCAAAAGCGGCTGCTAGACGTCCTCTTCCCAAACCATCACGCCCAGTTCCTGCCATGTGTTCTCTTCCCTCCTCTCTTGCAGCCGTGCAGTCCCTCTCTACTTCAGATGAGAGACGTTTTTGGTCCTCCTCAGGCTCCAAATTCATAGACGGCATCTGGTATGGTCCGAATGGTAATCCATGCTTACCTAAACATTTCTTCCCTCACTATGCGAAATTGACTCATGGGTTACACCATGTGTCAAAAGGAGGAATGTTAAGTATCATTGATGCAACATGGTTCACAAAAGGTTTTGCAGCTTACGCACAAAGGTTCTGCCAAGCATGCATAACATGTGCAACTCACAATGTAGGTCGTTCAGTACAGGTGTCACATCATGCAGCACATCCACCGCCTGCAAGACCGTTTGAACATGTAATGATGGATTTTGTGGAACTCTCCCCATCGGAAGGTAAGAAACACTGTCTTGTAATGGTAGACATGTGGTCCAAATGGGTTGAGGTGTTTCCCTCCAGTAAGCAGTCAGCCTCCACAGTGGCTAAAGCCTTGATTTCAGAGATCATTCCCCACTGGGGAATCCCAAGCAAAATTTCTAGCGACAATGGTTCACATTTTGTCAACCAAGCAATCACAGAATTAAGTGCATACCTGGGTATTGACTTAAAAACACACTGCGCATACCATCCAGCTAGTGGAGGAGCGGTAGAGAGAGAGAATGGAACATTGAAGACAAAACTGGCCAAATGTTGCACAGACACAGGTCTACCGTGGACAAAAGCACTGCCCTTGGTTCTGATGTACATGCGGATGAGGAAACGAACACGCAGCAACCTAAGCCCATTTGAAATCCTTTTCGCAGTTCCTCCCCATATAGGTGTGGAAGCTCCAGGAACACCACTCCCTTCCACCACAATGTGCGAGAATGACATGTTAACCTATTGCATTCGACTGTCTTCCACTTTGTCTGATGTAAGAAAACAGGTTGTAGCTGCACTTCCAAGAGAAGCAACAGGTCCACTACACCAACTGCAACCAGGTGACTTCGTGGTGGTAAAGGACTTCAGGAGGAAACGTTGGAAAGCTAAACGGTGGCAGGGTCCATTCCAGATTCTCCTGGTCACCCAAACAGCGGTCAAGGTAGCTGAAAGAGCAACTTGGGTCCACGCATCCCATTGCAAGAAGGTTCCAGATCCAGTACCAGCAGTGGGCTCAGGCGACCCTACCTCCACAACAAGTGTCAATCAACCGACACCACCGATCCAGTGACCACGGACGGGCAGTTGACCGACAGACACACAGTGCATTGTGATCTGTGTTGACTGTCTACAACGCGGGTGCCTCACAAGAAAGAAGGTTGGCAGACTCCACATCCCAACGTGTACCTGCGGACCAACACAAGAAGAAGAACACGGCCAGGACCCCTCCACATAGACACAGTAGTCGTTTGTGTCACTACGGTTTTATTCATATTATTGCTTGCTTCTGTTTCATTATCTAAGTATCTTTTTGAGATTTTGTAATCAGCTATCTAAAGAGTGGTTCTCTCTTATCATGGAATGACTCTGACAATAACCCCAACAGTGACTCGGACTCCCTTGACGAGCTGAACACTTACGACCTCGACACATATGCATAGTGACATAGTGACACACTGTGTGTGCATTCCTGGTGTTCTAAATGTTTTTTGTTTCACAGTAGCTTGCTAAAACAATGAGAAATAACATTCTCACAAAAACAGCTTTTATCCCTGCATTTATTAGTATGTAACGTAAATATGATTGATATAATGACCTTTCCACAATATTCTATAACTGTATTGTGTGAAAGGGAATCAAGTTCTGGTATTGTGATTTAAACATGTTTTCATTCCTTTTTTATTTCAATACTGTACACATGACATCTGGGGTGTAACGCTCAAATCCTGTGAGAAGGTTTCCAGTCTTTATCTTCTCCTAACAGATTTCTTCCTATTTTCCCATTTCGGAGAGTTTTTTAGGGAGTTTTTGTTCTGTGGCAGGCAAAGTTTTGTGAGCGATGTCCAGATGTTCATGTTTTGTGATATTTGATGTGGTAGATATCGGATGGTAAATTTTTAGAGTAGGCATTCTAAATTGATTGCATAGTTTGTGATTATTATGTAATCAAAAGAGTGGAATGTAATGGGAAAATGATATGTGACCCTTTTAAATGCTTCATTTGTATAACCAGTTTATTAGTTGCAAGTGCTTAGATCACAAAGGCCCTGACATAAGAACTGATGTCTCCCACTTGGATTAGATGTTTCCAGCGTCATAGCTGTAGAGATTGAACAAAGTGTTTGTTATGTCTATGACCACCTTTGTTTAAGCATGTTGGGAGAGCAGGGACACGGTCAAAGAACTGACGTGTCTTACATGGATAAGATGTTCCCAGTACCCTGGCTGTAGATACTCAACAAGATGGTTAACGGTTTCTGTTGACGCCACCGATATCTAAATTCAGGTATAAGAACTGCCTCGATGTGTTGGGGGAGGAAGGAGGTTCTTGACAGTCTACTGACCATGTAGCTGTTGTGACTGGTTTTCCCTTGCAAGGAAATAAACGGAGAAAAGACATACTTGACTCAGAGCCTTTGATTCTTACTTAACGATTGTCTGTGCAAAATCTTCCACCACAGTGGTACCTTCCGCATCACGGCGTCTATCACCCCAGAAAACCAGACAAACTGAGAGTCGTATTCGACTGTTCAGCCAAATTCCATGGCGTTTCTCTAAACGACACTCTACTAACTGGGCCTGATCTTATCAATCCACTGGTAGGAGTTCTTTGCCGGTTCAGAAAGGAGGCCGTAGCGATCATCTGTGACATCGAAAGAATGTTTTATCAATTCTCTGTCACTCCTGAAGCCAGGAATTATCTCAAATTCCTCTGGTGGAAAGGTGGAGATTTGGAGAAGGAACCACAGGAATACAGGATGACTGTTCATTTCTTCGGAGCTGCATCGTCTCCAGGATGTGCCAATTTTGGCTTGAAACATCTGGCACGGCAACACAAAGCCACCTATCCGCTAGCATCAACATTTGTGGAGAAAAACTTTCATGTTGATGACGGGTTAGTCAGTGTCCCATCAATCGAGGAAGCCAAGAAACTTATCACTGAGTCACAGGAGTTGTGCAAAAGAGGAGGCCTACGCCTTCATAAATTCAACTCAAACGAGGAAACAGCTCTCACCTGCTTAAATCCCTCAGAAAGAGCAGCAACCATCGAACCCCTTGGACTGGATCCAACCCCGTCAGAACGTGCACTCGGCATTCAATGGGCAATTAAAACTGACACTTTCAGCTTTAATAGCAGCTTGAAAGATCAGCCTTCAACCCGGCGTGGTTGACTTTCGGTCATTGCCTCTCTGTATGACCCACTTGGATTCATCGCTCCATTCAGCCTAACAGGAAAGCGTATACTTCAAGAGCTGTGCCACCGAGACATCGGCATCGGGTGGGATGATCCGCTCTCAGAAGATATGATGCTACGGTTGGAGGAGTGGAAAAATGGTCTGCACAAGTTGAAAGAGGTTTCAATTCCGAGATGTTATCACCCGTATGGCTTCCACAACATTGTTAGAGTAGAGTTGCACCATTTTTCGGATGCCAGCTGCGTAGGATACGGTGCATGTTCTTACCTCAGGTACAAAAATGACATGGATGAAGTCCATTGCAGTCTTGTGTTGGCAAAAGCAAGGGTTGCACCCTCAAACGTCACAAGCATCCCGAGGCTAGAACTCACGGCTGCTGTGGTTTCTGCAAAAGTCAGTGTCATGTTAAAAGCTGAACTTGACATAAGGATTGATGAAGAATTTTTCTGGACAGATTCACAAGTTGTGCTTGGGTACATTAACAATGATGCCCGTAGGTTCCACATATTCGTCGCAAACCGTGTTCAGCTGATAAGGGAGCCCAGTCAGTGGCACTAGGTGCAAAAACTGTTTAGCGGTGTACTGGATTTAAATGTCTGTTTTAGTTGCAAACACTACAAATAAATTGGGCAATTATATAGAAGTGAGAAGAAAAAAACTGAGAATAAAGCCAATTGGAAGAGCAATCTGGTTTGCATGTGTATGTCTATGAAGTGTGTTCGAGATTAACACTTTTAACTGTCATATAACTGTCATATTTGACCTTGACCCAAACCAAGTACCAGTTCAATTGAAAACATGCAAATTGCTCCGAGGCTTCAGTTCAAACTTTTTCAGCCTCTAAAATAGACATTTTCACGTGTAATTTTTCTTTACTTTTACATACTTGTTTCTAGATGTTGTTTCTCACTTCTAACAGGACCGTAGATTCCTTTGTGGGCATCATTCAGTGAAGAAACTGTGTTAATTGCTTTGTCCCGCCACCTGACCAACACCTCTTACTGATGGGAACTTCATTAACAGTTATGGATCTTAAGGCTCAAGGACTTGTTCCCAACAAACCCTTAACTTCATGGATGCTGTAGAGCTTTATCCAAACCCCCTTTTCGGTTTTCTCTCTCTGCAGATCCTATCTATCCGAGTGAGAGATGCCATATAGTGGCAGCGTAGCCAATTTTTTTTTACCTCCCCAAGCCCCTGCCAATATGGACAGCAGCACGAGCCTCTGACACTGAAAAAGATGCAATATGTCTTTAGCTGAAGCTTTATCAGTAACCCATTGGCTTAATTGGGAAACCGTTGGGCATGCTCCAAAAGACAAAGCAAATATGTGCAGCTGCTTTGTCAAACGAATAACATACTCGTCCCTCCCTCACTGAAAGCAAAACACTCGACTAGATCTCCACTCTTCGCTGTCCTTGCGCCGAAATGGTGGAACGAGCTCTCTGAAGACATCAGGACCACAGAGAGCCTTCACATCTTCCGCCGCAAACTAAAGACACACCTCTTCAGACTGTACCTCGACTAAAGACTAACAAATTGTAGCACTTAAATTGTACTTGTAACGTCACTCATCTATAGCAAATTGTAAATTGGCTTATTTGAGGAAATTGCACTTTCTTGTTTCTTGTTCTCCTGAGTTTGTACCCTATGGTTGAATGCACTTATTGTACGTTGCTTTGGATAAAAGCGTACATACAGCAAAATTCAAAGCTTATGACTGACTCAGCTGGTGGAGATAAGACGGCAGCCACCCGAGAGAACAGATTGGTATTAACCCTACTGATGGTGTCAGGGAGGGACTATTCTCTGTGCCCTTGTTTTCAGCGATTAACACAATGGCCAATCCACTCCAGCCTCTTCCCCCTTGACTCTGGAGCAGCAAACGGTGATTCGACTTAATGGTTGATAGTATTATATTGAATCTTGACTTGCTTCCCCTTCCAATTTTAATACTGAAGGGGAGGAGGAGGAGGAATGAGATAAGAACAAACAAAGTAGTGGTTAGTTTTTTTGGCTGCTTATAAAGGCACATTAAAGGATGTATAAACAGCCAACAGGCTTTTATGTGGTAGCTTAGCCAGAGTCATGCTGTGCTGGGGAAATAATGCTCTCTTACAACCCACACGTACTGTGACAACAGTCTATTTTGTCAAAGCACAGAGTGGTCATCACATTCTGGAGGTGATTGAATAGTCAGTGTATTGTGCTCACATTTAGAAGAAAATGAAGTAACACTTGACATAGTCACTGGAGCTCCATCTGCTTGTTGAGGCCCACTCGTATTCTCACGCTGCCAGGTGTGCTGGCAGAAAACACAAACACATCCTTTCAGCGCTGTCAAAACCTCCAAAATGTGAATATCATTAAAGGAATTTGCTTTTTTTGTTTTATGCCCTGCAATATGTTATATGCCTTAATTTATTTCTATGCACCATATATATGTATGTACTTTCACATATATATATATATATATATATTGAAAAAATCTACTTAACCTGCAATCCTGACTGTTACATTGCTGTCCCTGTTTCATTTCACTGCCCCAGAGTACCTGCTGTAATGCAGTCTGGAAATGTGCGCATAAAGTAAATGCCATTCGGTGCCTCTGAGCGCATTATTAACAGACTGTTGATGGTACAGGAAGTTCAGCCTGTAGGTTTTAAATGAAGCCTTACCACAATTACCATACGGGGTCACACTGTAATGTTTCTATATTCCCAAATAGCCTAAGCATTTTTGTATTTGGACTTATACCTCGTATATGACCAGGAACCTTTTGGGTTGAAAAGTATGTGTCTTAATCAGCACAAAGGGAAGAGGATTGGTGAGTGGTTGTTTGAAGGGCAAAAGTATGAGGTCTACGTTAAGAAGTTTCAGTCACCACAAAGACTGCACACTTATTTATGTTAGCTGGGCTGGGCTTTCAGATGCTGGACGTCAAGATAGTTCAGAATGTTCTGGCACATACAGCGTATATATATATATATATATATATATATATGTGTATACAATTTTATAACTCATAAATCCTATGATTCTGATAGGAATTACAACCTTCGGGTAAGCATGTAAGGAAAAGAAACCCACAAACTGTAGAACTGTGGGTTACATCTATTTTTTTCCCCATCACAGTCACTGAGAAATCAATGTTAAGAACTAAGCCGAGGCATCAAAGACCAACAGCCTATCTGACCTGCATAGAGCCCCACTGTGGGGTATAATGCAGCATTGTACACCAGTTACTTAAAGACCCATTCATGCAAACACTAAGTAAATGCATAGGACCATAAGATGGGGGTTTGGGGTATGATACAATTTACAATACTGCTTCCAGCCATTGCGATTAAACAACTTACACACAAATGGAAATATATTCAGAGACATGAAAAAGCATCAGATGAAGTGTTTCTGATCAGAGAAATTCAAACCAAAGTTTTATTTTTATTTTTCATAGCTTCCATTTGTCTCTCCATAAAAATATTGTTGCTAAACTGTTTAAACGGTTTAAAAGGAAAACAAAAAGAGAGTCATGTTTCAGTGTAGTCCATGGAAAAGCCCCAGAATCAGACATTCATTTGTTTCACTTCAATCCTTGTTTTCTTTCTCTGAAAGCAGAATGGTCAGCAAAGTTCTGTTTCACATGTTTGTTCCATTGAAAAAATGAGCATCGCAATGAGCCCTTGCAGAGACAAGTCAGGCAACTGCTTTAATGCATTATTAAATTAGCCCTAAACTCTACGCAAGCCATTAAGAAGCATGTCAAAAATAAACAATGAAAAAGTTAAATGAAAATGCAACCAACAACTGAACAAAGTATTTGCAACAACTGTCATCAACCTGCTCTTGACCAGTTAAACCAGTGAGGAATCATGTGTACACTAAATAAACATCTTTAGATACACTACAACTAAGAAGCCCTGGCACTGTAGAATGAATGCAGCTCAGCTCCAGCAAACAGAGGGTTAAACCTAAGCTGCCAAAATTCACTGCAGTCCAAAAGCATTTGGCTGATAGCTACTGAACAGCACATTCTATCGATGCCATTACGCTGCTATCCTTGGACAAATGTCTCTATCCATCTAGATTTTGCGGTTGTGTCTTTTTGTGTACCTAAGTCTGGAAATGTATTGCATATATTATAATATTTGGCACAGTAAAAACTGGAGCTTACATTTGGGGCTGTATTTAGAAACTGGTACCTGTATAAAGAGTGTTTAACTGCTTTCTAAATATGGTCAAAAAACCGACTGAATGCCTCTTTTCCTACAGCAGACCGAACCACCGTGTATCATGAATCACAAAAGCAACTCAGTATATTTGTCTTTTTTTTTTAAATAGAAGTCACCAGTTATTAGAAAATATTTCAAATGACTTTCTTTTTGGATATATTCTCTGTTTCACCACTGCCTGGCCAAAATCTAATTTATATATATATATATATATATATATATATATTTGCAGTTCTTTTCTGTATATATACGTATGTATAGGCATGTACAAGAAACAAACATCTCTCTCTGTTTTGCACTTCTGTACAAAAGAAAGTTACCGTTTTGTTCTTTGTGGATTTATATTGCATGGACTGATGAGCAGAGAGGTGGAGAGGAGAGGCCGGGGCTGAGTCAGAGATAAATCCAAAGGGAGCAATGCTCAGATTTGGGTCTCTTGAACCTTCTCCTTGCCATGAGTAGTCTTAATGATGTAGGGATCAGCAATGGTGCTGATGCGGCTGTGATGCTGTCTGACTGAGCGATGAAGAGAGTTGTTCTGGGTCCATTGGGCTCCATAGTTCCCTTGGCGGGATGATGTAGAGGACACGTACCCAGGCTTAAAGGTGTTTCTGTTGTGTTCCACCAAAGTAGGCAGTACCAACAGTGTGTCATCAGAGCCACTAGATCCAGACGTGGTTGGGCGAAGAGGAGGAACTTCTTCCTCTAGCTGTATGATTTCTATGGTCCTGGCTGTTGCCACAGTGCTCCTCTGTTGATGCCGCTTACGCAGTTTATAGAATGCTATCAACATCGCCGCAGCCAGCAAGGTAACAGCGACAAAACAGCCAATGATGATTTTGGTGGTTTTCATCACCTCATCCAGGCTGGCGGCTGGCCCACTTGGGACTCTGGCAGTGGGGATTGACACCTGCTTGGGAGTCTGAGGGTTTTGGAACATCACAGTGGGTGTGGAGATGAAGACAGGCTGAAAGACAGATGGCGAGGCAGGGATGGTAGGCTTGGATTTAGGGGTCTCCTCCACCATCGGCTCCAAAACCTCCACTGTCACGGTGGTAAAATAGGACAGATTAGACGTGTTGAGTTCAGCATTGCTTACGTTTAGGTAGGCCGAGGCATTGGAATTCCCCGCCATGTTGCTGACCATGCAGGTGTAGATTCCTGTGTCTGATGGCAGAACGTTGGAGAAGTTCAGTGTTCCATCATTAAGGACAGATATCCTTGGGTGGGCCGAGCCGTGGGTCAATACAGTGCCATTGGGTAGAAGCCATCGGACTGAGCTCATCGCGGCTGTACAACACTTTAGTTCTGCCACCCTCGCTGCGGAGATGTTCAGATCTCTGGGGGCATCAAGTATGAACGGTGCTGAACATTGAAAGGTGATCTGATCAACTTCCACCAAATATCGTCCTCTCATGTTGACCGGGGTGTGGCAGCGTCCGCAGCATGTGGAATTTGTGGGAATGTATTCTCTGAGCCACCAGGAGAGCCACACCACATCACAATCACATCGCCAAGGGTTGTGGTGTAGGTGGAGCTCCACCAGATACTGAAGAGGAGTGAAGAGGTTATGGGGAAGGGATGACAGATTATTATGGGCTAAATTCAGCTCCACCAAGGCGGTGATGTCATCAAATGCATTCCTCTCAATGGTAGTGATAGCCGAGTTCATAATCCACAGTTTACGTAGATTTTTAAGACCACGGAAGGCCCCGGGCTTCAGTTCGGGGAAAACATTCTCTGATATTTCTAGCTCCTCCAGTCCCGCCAGTGGTAAAAGATTAGGAAATTCCCTCAGGTTGCACATCCCCAAGTTAAGATACTTGAGGTTTTGAAGTCCCTCAAATGCCCCATCCGAGATATACTCCAACTTCTTCAGTTGTCCCAAGTCCAGTCTCATGAGGGAAGGGACACGGTTGAATGCATAAGAGGGGATGCTCTCAATGGGATTGTTTCTTAGCCACAACTCTCTCAACTTTGAGAGGTACTCAAAAGCTCCACTGGGTATGACAGTGAGTCTGTTGTCAAACAGCTCCAGGGTATTGAGGCTGGTCAAGCCATTGAAGGCACCCACCTCAATCTGTCGGATAGCATTCCTGCCCAACTGCAGCACCTCCAGGTGATGCAGGTGCCTGAAGGTGTCTGCTTGTATAGTTTCAATGCTGTTTTCCATCAGGTTTAGGTACCTGGTATTGGCTGGGATGTTGGGTGGAACCCTAACCAGGCCTCGGCGGGTACACACTACCTTGCTCAGCTGGTTAGTGCACGAGCACACACCTGGGCAGTTCTGTGGATTAGCCGAGCCCACCGCAGGGCCCGTGGACTGGCCCATACTGAGAGCAGGCACCATAAAGGAGAGCACGGCGAGCAGGGCTGCGTTCCAGGTAGGCTGCACACTAACCTGGCCCAGAGGACTCATGGTGTGGAGGGCTCATTATTCTGCATGGTGGGGGGAGGCGGCACACACCAGAGGACAGACCACCCTAGCCGGGCTGGAGCAGCTCAAGGCTCCCAAGTTCCATCGATGGTGAACGGAGATGCTACATCAAAATTGGTATGTGTGTGTGTGTGTGTGTGTGTGAGAGAGAGAGAGAAGGGAAAAAAAGAGGGACAGAGAGGAAGAGAGATTAATACAAGAGACGTAGCAGAAGAAAAGCAGTGCAGCAATGTAAGAAAAAGGTTGAACGACATTATTAGTGACGTACCTCATTAGTTTGGAAGTAGTCCTTTTGGCATCTTGTCCAGATTTTAAAAGCAACAGTTATTCATCGTCTTCCATGGAGAGACATCAGATTGAAGTTTTTTTTTTAGCTTCTCCCCTCTAAAAAAGTGAGGTGGACCTTTATTAGCCAAGGGTACAAAATGGCTCCTAGTATTAAAGAGGGAAAGCAGCATGAAAAGCACTCACAAGCAGAGGTAAGGCCATGAATGCTTGGCGGGTGCCGGGATCGCTTCTGCCCCCTCTACGGCTCCGTACTGCTACGGACTCCGACATGCAGCTCCACGTTGGATAAATCACAACGATCCATAACGCAGTAAAGAGAAGAGAAGTGACTGACGGAAATAAATAAAAATCCCAAGTCCGGTTGGCTCCTGATACATGTGCTGGCTTGTCGACTGGTTGCCTGCTCGGTGGAGAGCTGCCTCACTGTGACTTTGCCAGGGGCAAGTCAGTCGGTGATTAGCCCCATTGTGACAGAGACTGAGAGACAGAAAAAGGCTAAAAGGACTCCCGGTACAGTCATCCTCCCCCTCTTCTCTCCTCCTCGGTCTCCTTTTTCTTCCTCCAAACGTTGGACTGGCCCTGGTCAGAGCAGCTGCAGGCTGCCATGTGCACAGTTAGCAGTAATCCATCTATTCCTCCTGGGGTGAGGAGGGGGGGTGGGGGGGGCTAGTGGCAGAGATGGTGGCGCTGGGTGAGGGGGTTGGAGAAGGAGATGCGCTGCACTGTTGGAGCTTTGCAAAAGGCTGTCGGAAGAGAGTGAGAGAGAGAGCACTCGTGTCCTCTTCTGCAATGAACAAAAATACAGAAAGCAACGACGCTGGGAGGACGTCTGTGTGTGTGTGTGAAAGTGCGCTTCGTGTCTGTATCCAAAAAAACAGAGAAAGGTGTTCTTACAAGGTTTCCTCCGCGCAACGCTTGTCACGTGCACTGTCTCCCGCAGTGGTCCTCCGGCTGCTTATTCATCAGTTGTTTTTTTTCTCCCATGGTTGAGGTAGTAAATTGAGGCAGTTAGCCATATGCATGACCGGCAGACCTACTGCAGTAGCCAGAGTGAAGCAGAGAGCGAGAGAGAAAGAGTGAGAGAGAACCTCTGACAGATCAAGAGATAGAGTGTGTGTGTGTGTGTGTGTGTGTGTGTTTGTGTGTGTGTGTGTGTTTGTGTGTGTGTGTGTGTGTTTGTGTGTGTGTGTGTGTTTGTGTGTGTGTGTGTGTGTGTGTGTGTGTGTGTGTGTGTGTGTTTGTGTGCGTGTGTGTGTGTGGGGGGGTGAGAGAGAAAGATGAAGAGGAGGACGTGCTCAGGCAGCCCGCCGTCTCACAAGCAGCAGGAGCAGCATTCTAATCCACATCTCCCCTTCTTGTTTAATCTTCAATCTCTCTCTTTTCTCTATTCTACCCCCCCCCCCCCCCCCCCCCCCCCCCCCCCTCCATCTCTCTGTGTTAGTGTTGCAAGCTGAGGCTAAGACGCTCGCTCTGCCCCCCTCCCTTTGTCCTTCAGCGGGAACGTCAATGTACTGCTGACGCACTCCTCTCAGCTGCTCAGCCAGCCTCAGAGAGCAGTGCATTGGTTTGATGCAGTGTTCTTCTGTATTAACACGTTCAACCCCCCCTCGCCCCCCCTTCACTGTGACTATCGTCTTCTCTCACACTCTTGCTCTCTGTCTAGTTTTTCTAGTCCAACCTATTGTTAGAACGAAAATGGAAACCCTGCAATTCCTAGTGTATCGTGCAGAGATGAGAGGTCAGACTTTCTGCTCCAACTCCGGAGTGGTTTTGGTGATCCGTCTCTCCGTCTCGCGAGCGCAGCAGTGCGCCAGTTTCCTCCGGTGAAGATGTGCTCACTTGTAAAAGGCGCAGGTCTGGCGAGTGTTCCCCCCCTCACACATTATTACTAGGAATGACCAAAATATGGCATTTTAGGGTTTAACCAGATGTTTCGGTTGTTTTAGTGCAGAGGATTTATTGTGAGTGTTTTGGGAGAGGGGTGGGAGGGGTTTGTGACATCAGTGAGGACTGAAATGCTGACTCTGCTCCTCCGTGTCTGCTGGGCAGTCTTCTCTTTAGGGAGGATGGAGATGAAAGAGCTTGCACATAGTTATCTCCTGGAGAGACAGAGGAGATGGAGGAAAAGAGACTCGCAGAGAGAGTGGGGGGAGAGAGAGAGAGATGGGGCTGGCTTGGAGGAGATACATCCACATGCTCGGTGAAATAGGGGGAAAGGAGCCTATAGAAGGAAGACAGGAACAAGATTGTTACGCCTCCACCCCGGCTCAGGAGAGGAGGAAGGCGTAACTGCCCAAGACCACGCCCTCTGGATGATTCTGAACCCGTGTGCAAAGGCCCCAGCTTGCTACCACAATAAGTAAAGGACACTACTACAATGGATGGCTATGGTGGGTTTATTTCCCCTACAATAACAATACAAACATTTCAACAAACAATTACACACAAGTACAAAGACACGGGATAGGAGGACGAACAGGTAACAAGGCCTGTGGAGTAGGGCGGTGCCAACGGTCTGTCAAAGCAAAGAAACAAAACGAAGGACCCTGAGCTTCCCTAACCCTCTAAACCTACCTACCACAATCTAACCGATCACACCACTTACCTCACTGCTACAATACACAGGGTGACAGCCGCTGGCTTCTAATCCAGTGTATCTAACAGAGGTTTTCCCTACAGGTGTATGTAGACGCCAGGGTATCTTACCTAGCCCTGCTCCACAGTGCTCTTGGGGTAAGTACATAAACACAGACCTGGGTGTACAATAGACCACAGTTTAACAAACAACATAAACCATATATTCATCCACTGTCTCATTCAATGTCAATGTCAATCTTTCCCAAAACACAAGCCCCCCCTCTCCAAGCTCTCACAAACAAACATTTTTAAAGGAGCAGAGCTGAGAGCTGGATTGGCTGGAGGAACAGCTGGCCACGCCTGCATCGTCAGCAGCAACTCACCACACCTGTGAAGAACAGACTGGAAACAAAGACATCGGGGAGGAGAAAACACTAATAGAGCAGCCGGACGTAACAAGATGAATAGGGATAGAGGGGAGGGATGAGAAAGACGGATGAGATGGAACACGTTGCACAGTAGCTTCCTCGATGAAACAGCTCAGACGGGCAGAGACAGAGAAGGTTGAGGAGTGGGAGTGTTGATTGTGTGGATTAAACATCATTTGAATGCAGGAGAAGGAGTCTCCCTTTCTGCCTTTCATTAATGATAACATCCTGTCCCTTTTCTCCTCCCCCCCTTCTCTCTCCAGTCAAATATGTTTGCTATTAGCGTTGTGGTTCATTGAAAGAAAAAATTGACTGACAATAAAACACTGACAATAAAAACGTGCCACCGTTACTTCACATTTCAATTCCAATTCATGAAATCAATGTTTTATTCCCCCAAAGATGGTATGGAAAAATGCATGTGCCATGTCCACATAAGACCTGAAAGAAGATGAAGTGTAACTGAAACCAATTGAAATGGATGCAAAGTCCAGTTGTAGAAGTAGACAACGGTCAGTAATCCCCTGTACTTACTGAATAAATGATAATGCTCAGCATTCTCTTCTTTGTACATATAAATAAAGTAGTAAAGTAGTGGGAATGTTAACTTTTCTCTTTGCATTTTACCTAAAACAATCCTGCTCCATTCATCTCACCGGTTAGAAAAATATGAATCTCTTACCAGTTTGCAACATGGATGCAGGAAGAATATTATCATTTTTCTATTTCAACCTTCAGCTGATCAAATTGATTGGGAGACATTAATCAAGCCCAGTATACGTTTTTATTTTATTATGTAAAAGTTAGATTAATGACCATTGCAGACATTGATTTTAATATTGCAAAAGGGTTGGCGCTTGTCTCTTTTCCAAGATAATTCTGATTATTTGAAATAAATTATTTCATAGTTTCTCTAATATACACACAATAATGAACATTTATAGGATTCCAGAGACTGACGCTACATTCAAAACCATTCTTATATAGTAAGTATATAACAACTACCTTTTGCAGGCAAATGTTGTTTGTGAAATCAAGGGTTTTGGCTTTAAGTTGAAGAACAATATAGCGTTTTTTGGGGAGCAATAACATTGTGTGCGCAACAAAGAGAATATCTGAAAACGAATCTCTCATAGTTTCTTTGATGCATCAAAGAATTTCTTTGAGACAGATAAAAACATGGATGAAAAAAAAAACTCACTAACACTTGTTTTGAGAGATAACATTCTAGGTAAAATGTGCCAATTACAGGTAATTAAACATGTGAATTTAGATTGACGACTGGATAGAAGGAATAAAGAATGGGAGGAAAGCATGATGGAGGGGTGAGGGAAGGGCAAAGGGGACATAGCTGTTAGTTAAGGTGTTACAGCTGGGTTGGTAAGATAATTGATGGCCATGGTAGCTTCTGTGTTAATGCTGTTATAGGGGGCATGAGCATGGAAAGGTCAGTTTGCACACTGAATGTATGACATTTCCTCCTGCTGTCTTTATCTCTCTCACCTCAATCTTATGCATCCATAGTAAAGTACACCGACCGGAGCCACCATGTCCCGACCCTCTTTAGAACTGGCGAAATGAGGTTCCAAGTGAAGATTTATTGCCATGTGTAAATTAATATAAAACATGTGGTAAATCAAGAGGGGTTTTATGGAATTACTCTATAGTATGATATAGCATACTGTGTCAATTCAACGCCATATATAAATCTTTAAATCATGTCAGATATTGGGAAATCGCTGCGTTGACTGGTTTGCTAATTTTTGCGACTACATTAATATAGAATTTTCAATATCCTGTCCATGGACAATTATAAAAACTCCACAGTGGATGCTGTTTAACAATTCTTATTCACTTACGCACTAGTCAGTTTTAGTAGCAGTTACTATTAAAACAACCTTTGCTGTACGCTTATTTAGACTAATATTACAACAATCTTGAATATATTTTTTTTTTACAGCAAACACCTAAAAATACAGAAAATGGGCATGCCGATGGTAAATAATTGTATCTTAATAATCTGACTCATTAGTAAACATAGCAACAGAAAAGAACAGAAGAGAATACAAACTATTCTAACCTTACAAACAACTCAACGAGGGCCTTTGATGCTTTAGTACATGGTCGATTAAAATAATTTGATCAGACATGCAACCGTGCCATTAACTGTTGTTTTTTTTGCTGGACCTGTTCAAAGCAGATTCTCCATGTGGAGGTGTCATGATGTGGTTTGAATCTGGGGATTCAGTGGAAGCCCTTCAATTTAGGACACTGACATCACTCTGTCATGTTGTCAGGCAAGTGTTAGGGATTTAAGCCAGAAGTGCACCCCTGGTGGTGGAAATTATAATACGTGTAATAATGTTTAGTGTTAGAATTGTAGTTTGTGATGTTAGATATTAGTTATTACATTAACATGTTAGATGAAGTGTATGCAATTTGAATCAAACACAATGTATAGTCATTTAAATCATATAAACACTGTACACATTAACATTCTGTCACAATGTGATGTTAAAACCTGGGGACGATGCTAATTGCCGTCCTTTATGGATTTCTCCCAATTTTATCCCCAAAGAGGGTTTTTTGGGAGTTTTTTCTCCTGTCAGGTAGTAAATGAACAACTTAATGTAAGGCAGCCGACTGAGGCAAATGTCTTGAGAATTGAACCACATGAACTGTCTTAGATCTTATGATGAAATGTGATGAACGGTCATCATTAATGATGTTGTAAGAATACGTGTTCAAGATTTGGAGCCTGGTCGGGGTTATCAAAAATTCAGCCGAATGACTTCTCTCGTTCTGGAAAATGTATTTGTCAGATCACAGGTCAAGTATCAGCGCTGCGTTTGCAAAGGCAGGAGCAGTTCAGGCAGCACACAGGCCAGAAGAACAACTAACTAACATCAGCAAGAACATCATGTTTTATAACCTGAAAAGACAGAGAAGGAAATATTTCTATTGGCCCTAAACTGGCGTAGAGGAGGACCTTCCACCTCCCGCATCTAAGATCCGGTCACATCCAATGTCCAGACTCCTGACTTAACGTAAACATCGTAAACAGAGTGTGTATGTTGAATAGTGTTGGTGTGTCTCTAACCCCCCTTGGCTGGTAAATCTTCTAGTTGACCCGCAGACCTTACATTCCTCAGCCAGGACAGAAACTGACTCCCCATCCTGTCGGACTCGTGTCTGCCTGCTTGGCAGATCCTGCTTACCCCCTTACTTAACTCTTAAATCAAGACAAGACAGCAAACCCCCAACTAAGCCCATGAAAATAACTTTTGATTATCAATTCCCCCTTTTTACATAATTCATTATGTAAACCAAAAACAAATCAAAAGAAACCACCAATCTAAACGCTAAATATCTATATCAGTGAATACGGGTGAATGCAGCAGTCATGGAAATCCCTAAACAGTACAAAAAATCTAAACCGAGTATAATAGACACAGAATACATCCTAGCCTAGAAATATCACACCATCTACGTGTATGCATCCACTATATATGATGTGTGCAACAGTTAGCAGATCACGCGGACAGGAATGTTGAACCTAAAAGGATTTCTTCTTCAGGTCCCTCGAAGTCGGTTCTTACCATACCTATCTCCTCTCCAATCTCCTCCGGCCCTAACAATTGGATCCTTTTAATGTAACAAAGCCATCTGGTATGGCAGGGGTATTTTAGCATCTATTGCAGAGGTGATGCGTCGGAGACATAGTTGTCTGATAAAGGGGATGCAGCAGCATCCACAAAAACCACTATTGCGATTACTAAGGTCAGAAAAACTGACAGTAAGAAGCCCTTCCATTGTCCAAAGTATTTACCAAACCAATTACCGACGGTGCCGTCTATACCAGAGTGTTCAGCTAATTCAACAGACATGGCTCTTAGTCCGTGTAATGGTCTAGTAAAGGATCCATCTGGGGCGGTGTTATTGGGGATAAAAGTGCAGCACGCTTGGCCAAACATCGCACACACTCCTCCTTTTTCAGCTAATAACATATCCAAAGCCACCCGGTTCTGGTAAGTCATCAATGAGGTGGCCGATAGTTGGCTGTGCACCCCTTCCAGAGCATCTCTCGTCATATTGGTGAGCCGCTGGATATTGAAATGTACATAATTTAGTCGATCCACATTTTTGTTTACAGTTATAAAAAGGGAGCAATGATTCCCATCCGGCCGCTATCTGATCCGTTAACTTGTATTGATCAGGTACCCCTCTCAGCACACTATCACACAGTGCGTGGTTACTTCTGCAACTTTGTATGGACCTTCCTAGCGGGGATCAGTCCAACTGAATCTGGCTACTTTACGTAGTACCCAGTCATCCACCTCCACTGGTGCACACTCTCCTTCTTCTTCAGAAAGGATCTCTGTCACCTGTTGAGAGATACTCATCACAGTATTATTACACATTCTCATATAGTCAGATATTTCCACATGTTGGTACTGCAATGGGCTGACAGTGGTAGGCAAAGTGGTTGTTAACGGACAAGGCATCTTTCTTCCCGTTCATACCTCATGGGGGCTTATCCCTAACTTAGAGTTAGTGCTGTATGGGATAAGATCATGTCCTATCGGCAGGGCTGCCACCCACGTCAGCTTCGTTTCAGCACAGACTTTAGCCAAACCTTCCTTTATGGTTCTGTTAGCTCTCTCAACTAGCCCTTGAGACTGAGGATGATAAACTGCCCCAAATTTATGCTTGATCCCAAACGTTTTCTCTATTTCTTGTAGTTCAGCGTTCGAGAAGTGTGAACCATTATCCGATCGTATGACTTCTGGAATACCAAATCTGGGTATTAGTTCTCTGGTCAGCCATTTTACTACGTCTGCTGCTCTTTCTGATTTTGTGGGGATCACCTCCACCCACCTAGAAAAAGGATCAACGCATACCAACAAATACCTCTTGCCCTCAACTTGGAAACTTCCAAGTCCAGCCTTCAGTGTTAATGTCCACTTTTATTGCTCTTCAGCCCAAAAGCAAAGCAGAGGGTGGGAGACGTGTCACAGACACTTGCAGATAAAACTCAGCTCATGCTCAGTTTGATCCAATCTATTCATTCATTACTGATAGATCACCAACCTCTCATGGTTAGCGTATCCAAATGTAAGGGTGTACTACCTGTTGAACATTACAGGATGACCGTCTGTAACAAGTTTCCATATTTCGTGTACTGGTGCTATAAATGTTCCTTTGATCAGACATTTGCTTCAATCATCAAGATACTGTATCAAGTGTATCGTGCACTATACACTCAATAGCAGCACTCAACAATTTACCGCCCATCTCTGAATTCAGGAGAAAACTCGAAAAACTAAAAACAGTAATCCAAAAAATGGACAATATATACAACAACTCTCCTAATTCCTTATCACCTTCATTCCTCATTTAAATCTTACACAACCGTATCTCTTAATTTTCAATGACCGATTGTCTTGCCGTGGAAAGTGTGAACGCGTTTGACTGTAAGAACGCAACTATTCCATGCGATGTGTGCACAACAGTCTGGTGTTCCATTGTTATATGGGCCGTTTTAATCAACGCTCTTCCAATATCAGCTACGTTTCTGACACACGAGGGATGCCCTATTTCCACGTTATCCAGCTTACCACTATAGCACATCAAAACCTTACGATCTGTGTTACCCTCCCCCTTTTGAAACAGAACGGAATTCACAAATCCGTTCTTTTCATCAACATCCAGATGGAAGGGTCTCGAGTAGTCAGGGGGGTGAAACGTGGCTGCGCTGGCCATGGCCTGCTTGGTGGCAATAAATGCAGTCTCCGCCTCCCGGGTCCACACCAAAGGCTTTGAGTAGTTTTTATAGCCTGCACCCAATATTAGCGCCCTCAAGGGAGCCACCTGCACCGAGAAATCAGGTATAGTATTCTAGCTCCATGTTACAAGTCCTAAGAATTTCATCATTTCTCTAACCGTCGCGGGCCGAGGATGTTGCAAACTGGACGACTTCTGTGTGTCAGTCATAGCTTGCCCTGATGGTGACACAATTCTCCCCAGAAAATTCACCTTCTGTCTCCCAATCTGCAATTTCAATTTAGACACTTTGAAGCCATTTTCCTGTAACCACTGCAGAACCGTTCTGGTAGCGGACATAATCGTTCCTGAACTTGTCCCTGCTAGCAGGATGTCATCCACATATTGTAGTAAAACAACTCCTTCTGGTAGTCCCAACTCGGCCAAAATGGTCTTCAGAACAAAAATAATTGATGGTGAGTCCACATAACCCTGTGGTACCCGCGTATATCTATATTGGCGCCCCTTATACGTAAACGCAAACATTTGTCTCGAGCGCACAGCTAGAGGGACACAGAAAAAAGAGTTCGCCAGGTCAATGCAGGTGAACCATCTTTTATCAGGGCCTATTGCATTTAACATTGTATAAGGATTTGGGGTGCCATAGTGAGTTGGTACTACAACTTTGTTGACGAGCCTCAAATCATGCACCATTGTATAGTTAGGCTTTCCGGGTTTAGGGACCGGGTTAATCGGGGTATTCCAGGGGGACCCCGTCCTCTCCAATACACCTGCCTGCAGCAACACTTCAATTGTTTTTTCTATCCCTGCTATTTGTTCCTCCCTTAAGGGGTACTGAGGACGGTAAATTGGGACCGTTCCGGTTTTTAATTCAATTACCACTGGGGCCATCGGAATCAATCCCACATCAGCTCCCCCTTTTGTCCAAAATGTATCAGGAAAATCATCTAGCATGAGCTGTGTGTTCTCATGGTCAGTATTTTCCCTACCATGTGTGCGGCTTAGCAGGTGTTTCTCTGGTATAAGTTTTACTTCTGAGGTATGTGCAATACGGTACATGTCATTAGCCTGAGAGTAATGTAAGTTAACATTTTGAGTGGGCACCCAGTCCGTGGCATCAACCCCCGCTTTAACCATCGGCCCCATGTTCTCGGCTTCTCCTCCGCTTTGAATGAGCAAGGTGATGAGAGGAGCAGAGGTCTCTTGTAGCGCATATAGAACTTGTAACTCAGAGGTTAGTTCCACCGCAGCTGCCACACCTTGTTTCCCCACATAGATCTATCGGACCTTAACAGCAGGATGTCCATGGACCTCGCTTTTAAACTCAAGTCCACTCCACAGGGTGTCATAGTTCTCATCAGGAGACAGCGAATAGTTCATCGTGCAATGAGGAGGATCCGCAGGTGGTTCAGTCGGGTGTAATACCTTGAACCATGGGCCCCAACGGCGGACAGTCTCATGCAGAACAGTTCGATCATAGTCCTCCACTCTCCCCCACCAGACCTCTGCTTCGTCATTCAGCGTCTGTTGAAATTCAGCTTGCAGCAACTGGTGGCCATAAGAGTGGGGTGTGGCACATCGTTGCTGTGTCCCATCCGGGAATGTTACAGTGATACATCCCTTCGTCATTTGCATAATGATATTTTGGGAACACAAAATGTCTCTTCCGTTGATTGTCAGAGTCACCATGGGTTCTGGGAACAGGTTACCGTCAGCCGTCGGATCTGGGCACCCCTATGGCATTTGCTGATGACCTGGGGCCTGATGCCGCAGGCTATTACCCTGTTGTAGTGTATGTGGTGCTTGTGGTGGATAGATATCGTAAGGGTATTGAGCTGGGTTGGACTGAGGCCTCTAACCCTGAGGTGGATGGGGGCATGCGTCAGACCAATGTCCAAGCTGCCCACAGCTGAAACAAGTATTCTGTCGTTGTCTAAACTGCCCTCCATTGTTTGGAACTCGGCCACGATTTCCCCCTCCCCACTGTCTTTTCGGTTGCCTGAAGCCACCGTACAGTGGGGCCCCCATCATGTGTTGTGGTTGCGGGGCATAAGGTTGGGGATAGTAAGCCTGTGGAGGAGTGTACGCGGCCTGTTGTGGTTGCTGGCAGGCTGGCGCACATGGGAAGGGAGGGGGGTCTGGATAAGGGTCATATTGAGGTGGCCCTTCCCCCCTGAGATGGCGCTGTTGTTTGGGTCATCTGTTTGGCTTCACTCTTGCCCTGGTTCACCTTCTCTCTGCTTTCCTTCAGCTGTGCTTTCGCCAATTGTAACTGAATATTGTTTAATTCACCCTTTTCCTTATCATATTTTTCTTTGCTCCGGTCCACATAGTGTTTAATCTGTGAGGACCAAGCATCAAAATTCATGTCAGACAACCCCACTATTCCTCTTAGTTGGGTCTTCATTGTCTCCGAGACAGATGACTCTATGGCGCCGCGAAAAAGAAGCTCGGTTCTGTGATCATCCATGACATCTTCCCCTAACTTTTTGTCCCATAATTCTCTGACTCTCCTTAAATAACTATTTCCACCCTCACTGTCGTGTGGGGGAACATAAGTGAGTTCTGTGGTAGCCACCTTCACAGGATATTGGAGTCTGAGCTTTGGCCAGAGCACTGACACCCAATTTGCCAGAGGCTCCCCGTCAGGGAGGTCAGAGGTCCTGGCTTCCCCCTCTAACTTCTGGAGGTCAGCTAGTAAGGCACACGCCACAAAAATTCTTCTAAGATCCCCCAAACCGGGAACACTACCCGCACACTGAGGAAGGAACCCACGAATCCACGCTGCACCACCCTTCTCTATTTAGGTAATGCGAGCTTCATCATGCTTAGGTCTGATAATGTGAGTGGCGCATATGTCGTTTTTTCACTTCCGTCTCTACAAATAGCCGTTAACAGTGGTAGATGATGAGAGGCCTGAGCATCCCGTCTGATTTAGGTTTCAAATCATTACATTGATGCACATTTGCTCTGGCTGCATTCCCCTGATAATATCTGTTCCTATTACCTCTTAACCCCTGTCTCATGGCGCTCCATCGGAGTAGATGACTGTGGTTTTTGTGACTCTAGCGCTGCTCCATGCTCCTGAAATTCCTCGTCCCAATCATCTGCAGGGCCAGGCTCATCTTCCTCTGACTCAACCTGCCTCCCCCGCTCATCCTGTCCACGCCGGGTGATTGATTGCCGCTCTGCCTGGGCTATGACTTCTAACAAAGTCTCTTCTCCTGCAACTCTTCCTCCCCCTACATTAAATGAGGTCATAGGTCTGTGCTCGGGTTGCCGCTTCTTTACGACTGTCGAGTGACCCTGTGTTGTGTTTGGATTACTCCAATCGACAGGCTCCAACTGGGGCCTGTCCTCCAAATATTGTAGCGTCTCTGAGAGAAAAGCAGAAACCTTCTCCACCCCATCATTCTCTTCATGTGGATATGGAGTTACCTGTAACAACCCTTTTTGAACTACCAAAACCTGAGATTCTCCTGGATTAGTAGCTTTCCCTTGCCTCAGTGGCATCTGATGTGGTTCATTTAACAACCGATTAGCCTTCGCATATGGGCTTGTCGAGTAGGGAGGAGGCGCACTAGATTTACAACCGGTCTCATGCACTTTCTCTTCTCCTGCTTTGGTTTGCGGCAACTGCATTGCCATCTTACTCACGAATACCGCATTTATTTCTCCCAGAAATGTTCTACAGTCCACTAAGAACTCATCTGCCTTTTCTGCACTTTCCTTCTCTTTTCCACAAAATCTCCCCTTAACGGCAAGGAGCGCAAGCGCTTGGTCTTTTCCTCTTCTCGCCATCCTAAGATGGTCCTGCAGCTGCTCGCCTGTTGGTTGAGAATCTGTCTCCCTTCCAAACATTCCTCTTTCCTGCATCTGTGCAACCCACTTCACATATTTTTGTTACACATTTCCTATCTTTTTCTAGGGTTTTATCCATATGTCTCTTATAAGTCTTAAATAGGGCGAAACCCAGAGTGCCTTCTTTACACCTCTCCCATATCGTTATGGTTTCCTCCATTTTCATCACAGGTTATTTATTTATTCACACGTGGTTTTTGAACACAAGAGAAAGGACTCAATGCCCAATACTGTGAACCCAATCAAGAACCTTCTACTGTATTAGAGGAATACAGCGCTCGATTGTTGAGGCTTATAACACCAGTTCACTCGTATTGTTTTATTTCTCTCGTATTTATACCACCATCATTTAACTATGATTTTCCCTTTTACCCTTTAATACATATCCCCACAGATGTGTAATCCGGTCAAACACTTTTCACTGTCGGATTCTCAGTCCTTTTTCAAGTCCTGATACGCCCAGCTTCCAGGTTCGGTAAAACACCAGGAGTTACACCAACCACCCACACATTTCCCAGTATGAAAAACAACAAATCTTTCCCTGTGTCCTTATTTCTTCATCTAATATTCTAACCTGCCAGTCCAAGAATCACACGAGTAGGACTGCAGGACCAGAGGTATCTACGTACCACACGGATTGCAACTTGGATTTCTACAGACTAAGATTAACATAAATCCCTGCTCTATTCTAAACTGCCAGCCCACTGCATGCAAACGTGGGACCCCAGTCACCAGAGGTATCTACGTACCACACGGATTGTAACTTGGATTTCTACAGACTAAGAGTCGACCTCAGGGAACTCAAGTGAGCCCCGTCATTCCTTTTTAAACTCCTCATATATTTACCTAAGTCCCTAAACCTAAACCTAAACCTAAACCCCTACACTGTTCTAAACTGCCAGTCCACTGCATGCAAACGTGGGACTGCAGTTACCAGAGGTATCTACGTACCACACGGATTGCAACTTGGATTTCTACCGACTAAGATTATATATATTTTTACCTAAATCCCTAAACCTATGGACACTTATTCACTTTCCCTAACGTTGAATTCAGTGTGAGTATGTGCTTATACTTTACATGTGATCAACAGGAAATTTTCAAATTTAGTTTTAAATTTAATGGTCTTATAACGACCTTATTCAGTCAATGGACAGAGACGAATTCTGCAGTTGACAACAAATCTTTTTAGAAGTATCCAATCACAGACATTTTATTCATTTAGAACAAAAGGTTGTCTGCTCACCTGATTCTGTTTGCGCGCCTGTTGTCAATGCTGAACCACGCCGCCGGTCCTTTCGGCTCGGTCCGGAAAACGGACGTCGGGGTCACCAAATTGTAAGAATACGTGTTCAAGATTTGGAGCCTGGTCGGGGTTATCAAAAATTCAGCCGAATGACTTCTCTCGTTCTGGAAAATGTATTTGTCAGATCACAGGTCAAGTATCAGCGCTGCGTTTGCAAAGGCAGGAGCAGTTCAGGCAGCACACAGGCCAGAAGAACAACTAACTAACATCAGCAAGAACATCATGTTTTATAACCCGAAAAGACAGAGAAGGAAATATTTCTATTGGCCCTAAACTGGCGTAGAGGAGGACCTTCCACCTCCCGCATCTAAGATCCGGTCACATCCAATGTCCAGACTCCTGACTTAACGTAAACAGAGTGTGTATGTTGAATAGTGTTGGTGTGTCTCTAACCCCCCTTGGCTGGTAAATCTTCTAGTTGACCCGCAGACCTTACATTCCTCAGCCAGGACAGAAACTGACTCCCCATCCTGTCGGACTCGTGTCTGCCTGCTTGGCAGATCCTGCTTACCCCCTTACTTAACTCTTAAATCAAGACAAGACAGCAAACCCCCAACTAAGCCCATGAAAATAACTTTTGATTATCAATGTGTATATTCACTCATTGAGGCATGAAGCTAAATGTATCTACATTGAATGCATTGGAATGTGAGGGACAGATAGGACAAAGAAAGTTTCAAGTTACAGCTGCAGCTTCACACCTCGACATGAAGGGGACAATACAGGAGGGGACACTCTGAAGAAGAAACCAATGACATTCAAATGCACCCAAGAAGACACACCTCAAAAGTTTTCAAAGGACCAAAGCGTGGAAAGGACTGTTAGAATTTTCCTTCAGCCGCTTTGATAAGTCACTTTAGACTTGCTCAGAGAATTCTCTATTTCGGGAAATATTTTACTGTTCGCTTTGTATTTCACTTTGTAATTGTATTCCTTATAACATTGTTTAGTTATTAAATACTTTTTGATTTTTGAATTTAAGCAAGCTGACCCTTTTGATTCTTCGTTTCCGGGCGGGACGAGAACAAAGGAGTGAGGCCTCCCTCGAGAGCTTTCCGAAACCCTAACAGTTGGCGCCCAACGTGGGGCTCTCGATTGGGGGAAGACGTTGCTGAGAGGTTTCACTGCAAGTACCATCGTGACAAACAAGGTAAAACAGAACCTTTTTCATAAATTCTGTGATAGGCAGATTTGGGAAAACTTAGAGTGGTGCTGGGAGTCAGCCATGAGGCAGGGACTTAAATGCTAAAGGCTAAAGGCTAGTGTATTAATGACTTGGGTGAATATAATAAGCTGATATTGGATAACAATAGGGGCATACTTTTGCAAAGTGAATGCGAATGGGAGCCGGCTTTTAGAAATTCCAAACAAGCGTGTTTGGTGCGTTCAGGTGCACGAGTTGAGCGTTAGAAAATCCAGTCGGCGAACTGGTCTGCTGAGACGTAAAGACCAGCAGGATAAATTTATACAAATAGACCCGTATGGGATTGGCTAGGGGGTTCGCATGAGGTGTGACGACGCGCTTGTTGTCCACTAGGCTTCTCACTATAAATACGGCGTCTCTAGAGAAGACTCTTCTCTTCATTTCCTTCTCTGTGCATAAAGTCCTTCACAATTAGGTATAGAGGGATTTTAATAGATTGGGGGGGGGGGGGGGCTTGCTCTACAGGATTGGATTACAGGAAATTCCAGTGGCGTCTGGAACGGTATATGATTACAAAAAAATCCAGTGGCGTCTGGATAGGTTTATGGTTAAGGTAAAATCCAGTGGCTTCTGGATTGGTTTCTGCTTAACATTTTCCACTCTCTAGAAACCCCTGAGTGTGCCATCTGGTTGTATGATGTAAGAGGGAATTACAAAGGGGGAGTTCAATTTCTTCACTTGCTGTGTTCGGATGGTGACATTGATGCACACTTGCCTTTGCTTACTAGGATAGTGTAACGATTGATAAGACAACTTGACTGATATCTGAATTGGTGTTGACGTGTATTTTAAACATTAAAGTGCTGTAGTGTTACGTTGAATTTGGTTTGTACTATAGTTCTGCATTTGATTTTGGGTTGGAATTGGAGGTTGACTTAGTTTTGATGTGGTGCTTTTGAGAAGCTGTTATGAATTGTTTGATTTTGATCTCCAATGTTTAGCTGAAACCAGATTGACTGTCATTGCATTGTCTTTGGGTTGGGGGTGGATGATTGTTTATATTGCAGTATAATCTCTGGCAGCATTCATGGGGGAGTTCTTCTGCTCTACTTCCTGATTAATATTGCCGGCAGTTGTAGTTGTAGACATCAAGATTAATTTTATTAAAGTTTAATTTTTAGACTTTGGAATTTTGAATTAATATTGAGTTTTGATTTGAAATATAATTAATTCTTTCTCTTTTTCCTCTGTTCAATTGTAATCATAGTCTTTGGCATTGATCATTGATTATGCTATTTTTTACAGTTCCGTGAATGATTTGATTTTGTGGTTAGAGGTACAGTTAAGTTGATTTAACTTAGTGGTCTAACAAGATAGTTTTATTAAATTACACTGTAGTTATTGGACTGATTCAATGTTGTAAATTGCCCTCCTTTCTTAGATTCTTTTGATTTGGTTGTTTGTTTTACTGTGTCGATTGCGGTTGACAGTTCGATTTGACATTTCCTCGGACAGCTGTTAGAAGTGACTTGGTTTGGTTTTTCTTGCAGTTAGTGACAGAGTAACACCTAGGACAGAAGGGACAGCTTAGTGGTTGTTGAGAGTATTCCAGGTTGCATGATGGCTGCGCTTACAACTCAGAAATTGCTTGGTAGGGCCAGAGAGTTCATGGAAGAAAAAACTGAGTCCAAGGAAAGAGAAAGGGAGTGGAGTGGGAATAGATACTTGAAAAGATGACAAAATAATGGGTGGTTTCCAACGGTGTCGCCGCCAGCAGGTGAAGACAGGCGCAAGGTGTGGAGGGAGACTGTAACAGCGAGAAATCAAGCCACTACGGCTTATGTAGAAGCCGGCCATTTAAATAGAATGAGTGAGAAGAGAGCCCTCAAAAGAGAGGATAAGAGATGTGTCCGCACCAAGCGGCTGCTTGCCTACTGGACTGCAGTCGACCCAAACACCCACAAACCTGCTGTTGGACTGACAGAAGAAGAAGAAGCAGATTGTGAGCCCAGCGTATTTCTACCCTGGAGTCATCGAGACAGGGAAACACTGGAGAAGGCACTGCCGCCATTGGATGGAGGAGCTAACCCATGGATCCTGCTCTTTGAAAGGCACATAATAGGTGATGAGTTGGCTCTTGGAGATCTGAGAGCCTTAATAGCCCACATGCAGGGTGCTGACAACCTAAGAGCCTTAGAAGCAAGAGCGGGAACCACCAACCAAGAGGATAAGGCTCCATTTGATAAGGTCAGAGGAGTCTTTTGGGCCACAATGCGAAACATCTGGCCTACAAAGCCAAGTATGTCCATCCTGATGGGTCTGGGTATGAAACCAGGTGAAGAAATCTCTCAATATCTGAGAAGCGCAGAAAAAGAATGGCATTTGGCCACAGGAGAAAGACATGACAATAACAAATCTAATGCTGTGATCTGGCGACACACTGTGCAGCAAGGCTTGTCCCTGCCAATTCTAACAGCGTTAGAGGGAGTAGTGGGACTGGACAACATGGATGAAATTACATGGAGAGACCATCTACACACTTCTACAAAATACAGCGAGCTGCGGAGACAAGGAGGCAAGAAGAACTGAAGACAATGACGCATCGACTCCTGAAGATCCAACTGGCAGCGGCTGATGTAGAAGTAAACAAAAAACAGCAAGTCAGGAAACAATTGCAGGTGACAGACGAACAACCCCAATACCCCGTTCCTCCAGAGGCCCAATATCCAACCGTAGGTCCTGCAGGGAGAAACCAATTGAGAGGATACCAGCAACCACCACAGTACAGAGGGAGAGGCAGAGGTCGTGAATATAACAGAGGGAGTGGATACTACCAAGGAGGGTATGGGGGTGATGTGTGTTATATATGTGGACAGGTGCGACATTGGTCAAGAACATGTCAAGTGAAATATGAAGGGAACACACGGTCCAATGCTCCTCCAGGAAGGTTTCCCTACCCAATGCAGCTCAGGCAGAACCAGAGACTGGGCCCACCCCAGCCTCCACCTCCCCACATGTGGTGACCACAGCAACAGATGCCACTTTGCGTTGATGGAGACAGAGTTCTGACGAGCCCTAAACAACTAACTAGTGACACACCGACGCCCGCTTCTTTCCAACAGCTCAGATAAGCACCCTCAGCCTCCCCAGTTTACGACTCACATTCCAGGTAGAAGAAAGGAGACTGGAGATTATAGACTGCTGAGAGTGTCAGCTGAAACTAGACTTAGACAGTGGGGAAGATTGATTAAAAAAAAAGGGGGAATCAGTCATTGAAAATTAAGACACAAGGTTGTGTAAGATTTAAATGAGGAATGAAGGTGATAAGAAATCAGGAGAATTGTTGTATATAATGTCAATTTTTTGTATTAATGTTTGTAGTTTTTCGAGTCTTCTCCTAAACTCAGAGATGGGCTGTAAATTGTTGTGTGCTGCTATTGAGTGTATAGTGCACGATACACTTGATACAGTATCTTGATGATGGAAGCAAATGTCTGATCAAAGAACATTGATAGCACCAGTACACGAAATATGGAAACTTGTTACAGACGGTCATCATGTAATGTTCAACAGGTAGTACACCCTTACATTTGGATACGCTAACCATGAGAGGTTGGTGATCTATCATTAATGAATGAATGGATTGGATCAAACTAAGCATGAGCTGAGTTTGTGTTTGCAGGTAACAGACATGTCTCCCACCCTCTGCTTTGCTTTTGGGCTGAAGAGCAATAAAAGTGGAGATTAACACTGGAGGGGGGTCTGGAACAGATGGGTCTGATGCTAAATTGATTTATTATCTCCTGGTACTTTTTGGGATCAAGGGACTCACAATCTTCATTGTTGTTTTATGACCCTGAAGTGTTTGGAGAACCTTTTGTTTATATCACTGGGGTTTGAGGTTCACATTCTGATACATTGTTTGAAGTTTTAGTGACTGATACTGCAAATGCTCGACCACTTAAAGTAAAAGTAAGTGGTCGAGTGAAAGTAGTTACAAAGGTCAGCAAATTGACTGTAATGATGGAGGCCTTCAGTGAGGCCGTCGGATGGTTTATTTTGATGGGAAAGAGATGGGGAAGTAAGCAAAGAAGAGATGATCATGACAGAGCAAACAGGCTGAAGGAAAAAGGAGAAGGAATTGACGGTAAGGGTGAGGATGTGAGATAATATTTTAGTGTAATCTTGGTATGAGCAGATCTATTACTGGTTGGTCAATTAGTTTTTCATACATAATGTATATTATAAATACATGTGCATGACAATTGTTAACTCTTTTTTGCTTTTCAGTTAGGAACAGGCGACTCCAATGCGATTAAGTCCAGATCGGCAACAACACCCAGTAGAAACGGCGTTGAGGGGTTTTTACGACATTGTTGGATAAGGCAGGAGGTGGCCTGGGGGTGATAAGCATCACCAAAGGCTATGTGAAGAGATGCTTTTACACCTACCTCAACATGAGGGACTGGGGGAGAACAGAATACAACTAGAGTATCTGCCGATTTGGGAACATTATTGCATGCGGTGTAAAACACAACCATAAGGTTCTAAACAACAGAGTTTTGTAGATTTTATAGATTTAAAGTGTTAAGAAGAACAATTAGTCTTTCTATCAATTAAACAACTTCGAAATCGATTAGAATGCGTTTAGGAAAACACTAGATGTTAGAGTCTAGCTACTCAAGTGGCATTTTAGGGATAACAGCAGACGATGACCAACGCAGGAAGATCCAACATGACTTTTCTTCCTGGAACGAATGTGTAACACACATACTAGATAGTAGAACTTGTTTGCTTGAAGAGTTTGGTAAACCAGAAGGAAGAGCAACAGGAATTGGGAGAGCACACACACACACACACACACACACTCACACGCACACCTACACACACACGCATACACATAGCTGCACCACTTGCGCTTTTCTATTCAACAGCCGATTGTGGAATCTTGTCCTAATGGGACCTCCGGTTTGCAGAGGAGTCTGCTCACAGGAACTGAGGTGAGACGAGGTCCAAGGAGGGAGCTTGAAGTTTAATCACACGTCTAGGATGACAGCTACGTGTCATCTGACCAACCCGCTGACAAGAACAGATGTTCCAGCAGAGGAGCATCAAGGAGAAGTATAGACACACACATACAACGAAGAAATCCACAAACACTGAGCTATTGTGACACACCACTTGCAGGTTAAAGAAGGAAAGGGAACTGCTGGGACACTTGATAAACACATATGATAAGAATGTTCAGGATGCAAACAAACAAATGCCAACGATATTACAGTAACAGAACTTGAGGATTTTGAATTCAGAGCGGCTATCCAGTCACAATGACCTAAGCAGCATTAGGCACATTCACAGGGAACATCTGGTCAGAAGGAGGAGAGAGAAGTTCACCATTTCATAGAATTATGCGTGTTCAGGTAACTACAGTATTGTCTCGTAAATTATATGTCCTATCGTGTTTTTTCCTTTAGTTTCAGATACCTTGTCCCTATATAATGTGTTGATACGTGTTGAACTTTAAACGACTGAGACCAAGTTCACTAAGAGATCCAGAGGAACATCTTCAGGAGGTTTTCCAACAGCAGCCATGAGGGGAAAAGATTGAATAAGGAATTATTTGTGTTAAGAACTACACTGATTCCTCAGGGGAAACACACATGTTACATATGGAACTGAAACGGTAACTTCTGCAAAATGTTTAGATCTGTTTGTTGTGCGATCATCTCCAACAACACAGCTCCTGGTGGCTTGGTGACCAGAGCTCCAGCCCCACTGACAGCTTGAACCAGTATCTGGCAGACAACTAAGGCGACGACAATCCTCTCACCAACGGGTTTGTCAGTATTATTGCACAACGGAAAAGTGCATTCCTCCCTGCGTTAACCCTTCTTGTGTTACAGTCATGATCTAGTCCACTACGGATGAAGCTGCATCGCCTGCATCCTTGGATTCCTGCAGGGATTGGTCGATACTGCGCTTAGTGAGACTAGTATACAGGGAAATCGGTAGCGAGTAGATGATGAGGGACAATCACTGTTGACGGATGTGACTGTATGCTAATTTTTCCGTCCTTGAGAGATGCTCACAGTGAACTCTGAGCAAGGAGGGAATTGTTAGGGATTTAAGCCAGAAGTGCACCCCTAGTGGTGGAAATTATAATACGTGTAATACTGTTTAGTGCTAGAATTGTTTGTGATGTTAGATATTAGTTATTACATTAACATGTTAGATGAAGTGAATGCAATTTGAATCAAACACAATGTATAGTCATTTAAATCATATAAACACTGTAAACATTAACATTCTGTCACAATGTGATGTTAAAACCTGGGGACGGATGCTAATTGCCGTCCTTTATGGATTTCTCCCAATTTTATCCCCAAAGAGGGTTTTTTGGGAGTTTTTTCTCCTGTCAGGTAGTAAATGAACAACTTACTGTAAGGCAGCCGACTGAGGCAAATGTCTTAAGAATTGGACCACATGAACTGTTTTAGATCTCACGATGAAGTGTGATGAACGGTGATCATTAATGATGTGTTGTAATTAAGGTGTAGTAGTTATAAAATGAAGACAAACTATGCATGCTTTGTTATATTCACTCATTGAGGCATAAAGCTAAATGTATCTACATTGAATGCATTGGAATGTGAGGGACAGGTAGGACAAAAAAGGTTTCAGGTTACAGCTGCAGCTTCACACCTCGACGTGAAGGGGACAGTCCAGGAGGGGACACTATGAAGAAGAAGCCAATGGCATTCAAATGGACCAAAGAAGACAAACCTCAAGAGTTTTCAAAGGACCAAAGCGGGGAAAAGACTGTTAGAATTTTCCTGAAGCCGCTTTGATAAGTCGCTTTAGACATGCTCAGAGAATTCTCTATTTCGGGAAATATATTACTGTTCGCTTTGTATTTCACTTTGTAATTGTATTCCTTATAACTTTATTTAGTTGTTAAATACCTTTTGATTTTTTAATTTAAGCAAGCTGACTCTTTTGATTCTTCGTTTCCCGCCGGGACGAGAACAAAGGAGTGAGGCCTCCCTCGAGAGCTTTCAGAAACCCTAACATAAGCTATGCATTTGGATCCTTTACCATGCATTATAAATTAACCCCAAAAAGGCAAAAATGAACAGAGGTGGAAGGCAGAGAAGGCCCAATGAAGGACTAAGCGAGCGGTCAATACCATGGATTGAGGTGGCCGGGACAAAACATTTGTGGGCAAAAAGCAACTTGTGTTGGAAAAAGTGAGACAACAGTTGGTCAATACTGAGCGAGTGACATGCTGCCCAAAGCTGCGTCGGGTTACAACCGAAATTGAATGTCCCAATTGGCCCGTGTGGAAAGATAGCATCGATGAGGGTTTAAGGTATCCTACCAACACTTGTAGTGACTCTGTGGCCTCTCCAGTCTAGATGGCCCATAACTTATACATACTACTTGTATTGCTTAGTTACCACTGCAGCTTCACCCCATTCTGTAGTTAGAACCTTACCTTAACAGCTGCTCAGTGTCTGCCCCTTTGGATCCCTCGCCACTCAGCCCGTGCATAGTGTGGCAGGTCAGCAAAGTGCTGGAGCAGCATTTGGCCTGAGAATAGAGGAGCGGATTGCGTGAGTGTGAGAGAGGGGGAGAGAGAGTGAGCGAGAGAGAGAGAGAGAGAGAGAGAGAGAGAGAGAGAGAGAGAGAGAGAAAGAAGACTGGTGGAAGCGGATCGATGTGGCCTGTATTCATTAACCCTCGCTCACGGCTCCTTTCCCTCCCCAATCACAACTCTGCCATTTTAGGGCGGCAGGATGTGATTTATTATCTGTCCTGGCTCAGTCAGCACCATCGACCCACGGTCTGAGGAAAGTTGACTCACACCAGGATATACAGATTGCCTCACTGTGGGCCGAACTCACTCAGTGATCCGACACCATTCAAAGTGGACCCACGCTGGAGAAAGCGGGATGATCAACATGCATTAACCAGCCGCAACAGTGTGTGATGTTTTCTCTTGGATTTAGTCTCTGTCTGTCATTAAGATACAAAGTTCTGGAGACACACACGGAAACATTAACGACCAAAGAAGCAGTGTACTTTGCCAGGTGTTGTTTGCCAGTGTTGCATTTTGTGAACCGCAATAGCGTTAAAAGTGTGCAAAATGCCCTCATTGAAATCCACAGGTGTTTAGCTGGGATCAAAATAAGGCCCAGATTGGAGACGAGTTCGGTCTGCGCGAGGGGCTAGAAAGCGGGTCGTTGGCTGACCCATATCCCCGATTTGTCATTTGGGCTAATGTGATCCCATCGCAAGATGGTCTCCATGTATTCTCTCTGTATCTGTCAACATTAGCAGCAGGCTGCGGAGGATGCTACAGGCAAAACAACGGTTACTTATTTGATACGTGAGCATGAAGTCTGGTGGCAGATGTGGCTGGACGGTCTTGTGGCGATGGGCCAAACACACGTGCTATTAAACTGGTAGAGTCAAGACTCCCTTAGGCCAAGATGTGTAACGCTACATAAAGGACACCTGTTAAGTAGCTGTATGAATGGAAGGTTGTGACGGATGCGGATATACAGTGAATCCAACATGATATCTAATTCATAAAGTGGTCTGTGAATCCATGGATGGATTGTAGGATATTAGAAACAAATTGACGATCCGGTTCATAAAATTAATAAAAATGCATATCGTGTACACGAGAATACAGCCATGATTCTGAAACTGTGTAATCACATTTTTGAATACAACAGAAGTGAGGCTGCAGGTAAAGCTAGAACTAAATATGAATAAATAAAAATATAAAAGACTTCATCTCACCCTTGTTTTCAAATGCTAGGTTTTGCAACGTTTGAGTTAAAAATATGCTATATGCTTTTACCTAAATCTATTTTTTCATATCAATTGGTTATTCAACTCTGAAAGTAAACTGTAATGAAAAAATCCCTCATATTGTATATTGGCATTAGTATGAACTAGTTTTATTCCCACTTTATGAGCCCCATGCACATTACATGCTTTTCTCCGGTCCTAAAGTTCATACACTTCATTTTATGTCCATACCTCTCTGCTAATTTAAAGCTGCTAAATATAAACTTTAAAGGCCGTCAAATTACACTGAACGCACATTAAATGACAGAATGTTCATTTCCTCTCATGCAGATGTGTTATTTTTTTACATATTTGGTTTAAATACTAATTAACAGACATGCAGGTTAAATTAAAGAGTTTTTTCCCCTACACCTATAGTTGCATAATTTAAGAAACATCTGGTTTTCTGCCCAAAATGGTCAGAGATAATGGAACTCAATGCAAAGGGGTGTCAATTCCATTCAGTTTTCCATTCAAGTTCATGTTTTCCTCCTAATCTTCATAAAAGACACACGGTCTGAACTTTTTGTTTTATAAATCCAACACCCAAAAGTCTGAATGTGCCTGACAAACACCTCTCAAAAGAAACAATCCAGCTAGATTGATTTTATTGATTTCCCTTAATTGAGAACACAGCAGGAATTTTGTAGTCGGGACACAAACGGACATTGAGTGAGATGATATCCTCATTCCCTACTACTCAAACAGAGGGATACCGCAAATGAGGTGGCAAACACATATGAATGAGATGACCAGCCATCGGTGTAATTTGGGGTAAATCTGATCAGCAGTCTTTGCTTGTTTTTTACAATTACGTGAGAGAATAGCATGCACATTATTTACATGACTGTTTTTGGTGTAAATTCCTTATCAATACACCTTTGTTTCAATGTAATACCAGCAATACCAATTATTGCTTGTGTATGTTCGCTTTGTTTTTAGAAAGTATTAGTTAATGCGAGGAACGCAGATAAGGGTGATTATGACAGTAAACACTGTTAATCAGGCCGCTGTGGAAAATAAATAAATATATCCCTTCAGGATATTAGTCTTCAACAGGTCGTGGTATTTATATATTTTTGTTTTCACGTCTCGATGCTCAAACCCAGTTAATTATATTTGTGTATCCCATTAGTGCTGTGATTTATTTTGTGAGGTTGAAATGAAACGTGCCGGCCACACTTTCCATGTGCATGGACCGCATTTCTGTACAGAGCTGTCATTGTTTGCAGTCTGATGACCTCCATCCCACACTTATTTGTATGCGTGTGTGCGAGGTGGAGGCGTTGCACACTGTTTTTAAGTCCTTTAGTAAAGTTCAAATGACAAAAGTCTTGTGAGCCACGTTTTAAATGCTCAAACCACAAACACACAACCCCAAACAAAGCTTAACGCCATTCAGAACAGTTGTATTATATAATATATTTGCCATTAAAGAATTAACAGACCTACTCCCCCGGAAATATTTGCAGATTCAAAGGAGGTGAAGTTTGTCCCCTCCTTTTGTATCAATGGCCAAAAGGGGAAGACCACTTTTAGAAATGAGTCAGAGCAAATTTTTGGTGTGCGCACACTGAAGCGTGCACACAGATACACATTCCACTATGTTGAAGATGTATGAAGGCAGTGTGTTGGATGGACTCCCTCACCTCTCATATGCAAATAACCTTCCCTCATGCTGCACTGTGATTGGCTTGCTGTTATTAATATTCTGCCAGGGTGTGATTTCGTTAGCCCGGAGTTACTGTGCCAACAGGCAGCACTAAAAAGGGACTTTGTCAATGTTTGATTGATGAAGTGAAGTGATGCAGAGAGGGTGTGGATGTGTGTGTGTGTGTGTGTGTGTGTGTGTGTGTGTGTGTGTGTGTGTGTGTGTGTGTGTGTGTGTGTGTGTGTGTGTGTGTGTGTGTGTGTGTGTGTGTGAACCTTTTTCATTCCAAATTGGGCACCGGGAGACACTCTTGCCTGTTAATATCAGATCGAGGAGAAAGTGACTATCCGCTTTGCTCAATATGATTGTAATAAAATTATCTGTCCAGCCTTCTCTGCGGAGTCCTGTCTGCCAAGGTCTATGTACAGGTTTGGCTCATGGACTCTGTCAAGGCACAATCTCAACCTACTACTTTCCATCCATTTAAGTCTGAACCGCTGTCAAGCAAGTTTAGTTGAATCCCATAAGCCACACTAAACCATGTGTAGCGATGCGACGCAATGTCTAAACTAGTAGTGACATATTTGCCTGTGGCCAGCTTTCAGTCACCCGTCGTCACAGTAAGTCGCTTTGTCACTGCCGTACTTCAACAATGACAGCAAGAGCAGTGTGTTTCTCAACACAGATCATAGGGTTTGTCATGACAAGTGTAGAAGGGGCCTCTCTACCCTGTGTGTAGGTGTGTGCGTGAGAGGTTACACTTAATCCCCATAACTGGAGTTCCCCGCAAGTACTTCAGGGTTTCGTAAGGAGAACAGAGTGGGTGTAAGAATAGGTGTTCAAGAATTGGAGCCTGGTCGGGGTTATCAAAAATTCAGCCGAACAACTTCTCTCGTTCTGGGAGATTTATTTGTCAGATCACAGGTCAAGTATCAGCGCTGCGTTTGCAAAGGCAGGAGCAGTTCAGGCAGCACACAGGCCGGAAGAACAACTCACTAACATCAGCAAGAACATCATGTTTTATAACACTTGAAAGACAGAGGAGGAAAGATTTATATTGGCCCTAAACTGGCGTAGAGGAGGACCTTCCACCTCCCGCATCTAAAGATCCGGTCACATCCAATGTCCAGACTCCTGACTTAACGTAAACATCGTAAACAGAGTGTGTATGTTGAATAGTGTTGGTGTGTCTCTAACCCCCCTTTGGCTGGTAAATCTGCAGACCTTACATTCCTCAGCCAGGACAGAAACTCCCCATCCTGTCAGACTCGTGTCTGCCTGCTCGGCACATCCTGCTTCCCCCCTTACCTAACTCTTAAATCAAGACAAGACAGCGAACCCCCAACTAAGCCCATGAAAATAACTTTTGATTATCAGTGGGCCAGCATTTCCTAGATTAAAGTCAATACCAATTGCCCATTTATCTACAAGCACCCTGATGCTAAGAGCATCTAAAGGTGCATGAGTGCACAAACCCACACGAAGACTCACATTCAGTGAGTGTTTACTTTCCAGACGCTGAATAAATGATTTAGACCCAACAATCATCTCAATTCATTAATTAATTAATCTTAACTCATTCCATAATTGCCCATTCCCTAAACCACCCTTGTAGACTATTGTATGCAGGCTTGTTTGTATTAAGCTCCGAGGGCCACGTTTCTATGGAAACAATAGGATTAAACAATGCAGAAACTAAGTACTGCTCTTCACGCTTGAATTGAACAGTTTATTGGAACAAGAGCAATTAAAGGGCATATTATTGATATGCTATATAGCAGCAGTCAGTCTTCATACATCCTAAAAACGTTGAAAGAGCTCTCTGCCTTTCTCAGGCAGATGTGAAGCCATCGGTTTACCTCCTCCAATAAATGCTGGATTTACGAATGTCTTGTTGTATTAAAAGACACAAAATTATCCATATAAATGGTCATTCATGATTCAATCAATGAAGCCACCTACAGAAAAATATGCACTTAAATGCAATGAGTTATGAGAGCAAAATAAAAAGCTATATTGAACAAAGTAAAAAAATGAAAATTTGCCAAAGAGTATAAGGAAAATCTCCTTAGTTAATTGTAATAGAGTTGTAGCATTTGTATTTTGGGAATATACTGTAACGCTATATAACAACACAACATAACAGTGGGAAACAGGTGGAATGTTTAAATAGTTTAACTGTAAAAAATAAAGACCGTGTTTACAGAACACCGTATCTGTTACCATATTCTTCTTAATAATTCTGCATGTGTCATTTAAAAGATGTTGTGTACCCTTTACCTCATCTCCTCACCCAAATATGTGCGTTTTGCATTTAGCTTCTTTTTATGTGAAGCTCTTAAGAAAAAGCCTCGCTGCTAAAATGTCCTATATAAATAAAGTGGCCTTTTCTCTCCAGAGGCGGTGAGCTCAATTTCCGCATCATGTTCAACCCAATGAATAGTAACACAGATGTCAACCAAGGTGCTGAACAGTGAATACAACAAATGGCAAGGTGAAAAGTTAGAAAGAAAAAATAAATCATCGAGGTGAAAACATCACATATCGTGTAATTATTATATATCATTTGTACTCTTATAGCTGTTTTGTAAAATCCAGCTGAATCTCTGTGACTTGCACAGAGCAGATTAAAGTAACTATTGTAATGGAATGACTATTGATCGATAACTGTATGTTTCTGCACAATGCAGATACTTTTGTTGTTTAATTTCTCCATAAGCTCCTTCATGACACGAGGTGCTCTGCATGTTGTACAATAATCTATATTTGCGGCCTAACCCTGCCCTTTGTGATGGGAATTACGCGGATAGAAGGAGGGTAATTTGATTTCCATTGATTGAGTCAAAAGCCAATCTGAAATTGAGGAATTGTAGTTATTGCTATTGATTTTAATAAGTAGGCTTTTACAGTTCATTCAGTGCAGCTCCAGTCAATTCATGAATGTAACTGTTCCCTCCTCTTCTGAGAAAAATACTTATTGTGTTTTATGGTGAAACATGCGGTAAAAAACTGTATGTTGTGGCATGACACATGGTGGTGGTGGTAACGGCGATGAAAAATGGTCATAGCAATTACATGCAATTACACAATAACACCATTTAAAAACATCATAGTATATGAAATGGGCTATAATGTGTAATATTAATGGATGTGCTGTGCATGTGAGTGACGATAGCTCACTGCATGCATAATTATTATGCTGCACATATTCTTTGTCAGCCCTTTTAAAAAACCCACAAAGCCTGTTGATTTAGTTCATTCCGTGGAGACCTTCACTCAAAGTTTCTACACTCAAAGTTTCTACTGAGCCATGTTTAAATAGTTATTGGTTTCGGTCTCCCTCAGGAGGTCTTTTTCATTGCGGATTTCATTTTAAGAAATACACCGGTATACAGGTACCTAATGCCGCCATCTGTTAAAATGATTCTACCATCTATGCCGAAAAGTGTGGGCTTAATTTAAGTAATAGTAATTTCCGTAATGAACACTACATGAAGTAGCTTTACCAAGCCATGAACTTATACAAGATGAATATATGTGGAAGCAATCATGTTCAAAATAGTCCAGTGCAGAAGGAGAGTGACCAGAGGGAAATAAATTGGATGGTTAGGAGGCTTTTGTTCAAAATAATTTGACGTGCTGATATATTTTGGCCCACAAACTTGACTGAAACTTTTCTCCTTATCCTGCAGACACGTGGTTTGTCCAGTACGTTTTAATGTTGATGAGCTTTCAACTGTTGACTAAACTCATTTCTAATCAGAATTATTATTTATATGAAGCTACTGTACTTAATGACAGTGCAGAGGCACAGCAGACCTTTAAACTAAATGCTTACATCAATATTTTAGCGCTCTCAATATTATTGTGTGTGTACGTTTTAGAAGTATTCTCTTAAGAATATACATTACAACAGTTTTTTTACAGCACTTACACCTGACCTTTTTCCCAACTTTATAACATGTACATTATACACAAATCACGCTGTAGAGATGTGAGCCCACTTCTGTATGACATAAAGAGGGAGGAATGGGTTTGGGATATATGCAAATAATGCAACACTTTCCCATATTTTGACTTGATAAACCACACTTTGGGACATCCGCCCCTGTCCAACACAGCGGGGAATATAGTGTTGATTGATGATGTGCCAAGCTCCTTAAAACCACACGGTTAACTCGTGATGTAGCGGTTTGACGTGTGCATGCCTGCATGTGGATGGTACTAGTAGTGGAATATTCATTTTCATTATCTATGTAAACCGCTCACTAATATCATTGTCTTCATGTGAACATTGTCAATATTATGTAGTGATATTTAAAGGTAGATGATTAGTTTAGTGTTTTAATGTGCTAATAGTACTAATGGGCACTTAATCTAAAGTACACATGTGAGTGATATGAATGTTGTACTTTTTGCTGATATATTTGTTCATAAACCAATCAGAGTGGCTGTGGCAGCTGAGATATATTGGATTCTCCACTAATCAGAGTGATGGCAGGTCGATCTGGGACATTGCCAGCTGATTGACTTCACTGCAGAGGATGTAATGTGTTTTTACATTAAAAACTGGTCAATCACCACGGAAAAAATGTGTTGTCTGTATCAAGCAATCCTAGTTAAAAAAATGTAAGCAACAACAATTTCACTGCTTTCACACCAACCAAAGCATATTATAATGCTGGAGCAGGCTGGTTTTAGGGTCAATACTAAAATTGAGAAAAATTTGTTAGACAGTTGTTGTATTCATAACAACATAAAAGCGGAAAGAAAAGATCATGATTTGTGCAAAGTTTTCATGTCATAGACGATGTGTGAATTGTGGAGGAGATTGTATATTAAGTAAAAGGTCTTAAACTAATTAAGCAATACAATAATAGTAAATTATTTACTTTCATGTGTGATATATACATTTTAATTTATTTGGTAGTTTAATATAAAGCAATGTGTTTTTTCTACAAACCATCATTTGTTTGTACTGTCACAAACTTTCTTAGTTCCTCCTCAGGAAGCCTTTCCTCAAATAAAAGAACATTTTCTCCACCTCTCATTTTCTCAACAAAATTTTCACATATAAAGTCACATGCATACATTCACTGGACAGGAATGTATGCACCTTTAATGACTTAACATAAAATGTGTACTTAAATACAGTACAGGGATGCATGGAGCGGTGCATGGAGCGATGCATGGAGCGGTGCATGGAGGCTTAGCCTGCGCTGTGAGAGGCAATCCTTGCTAAGGAGAACGAAGCGTGGCTATTGCAGCTCTAAGTGGGGATGAATGCAGAGCTAATTTGATGGGAGAGGGTTTTTTCCCTACCACATTTAATACCCCATTGCCCTCCATAACCACTGTGAATCCCCCACAGGTCTTGCTGAGATGAGTCACACACCCACAGCTGCATCGAGTGGTTATGCTGCATTTTAACTCAATATGCAGTTTAAAAAAAGGCACTGGTATAGAAATGATGGACTTAAGTAAATATGCCATGGCATCATGGTTACAAGACTGTGTACAATTCTGAACCTTTAAATGTTATAGCACACAGTCAGTGTATTGCATCTCATCCCATCTGTTTTTCCTGCTTTCACTCTCTCACATGACCATTTACACCCGTGTTGAGCTTCTACAATGCTATCAGGACCCGTTTTAGGAGTCTCTCACTGCAGCCGACCCCTCATCAACTGTAAACAGCAAAAAGAACTCAAAGCGTTAATGCACTACAAACACTTTACAATGCCGTGCGCAAAACTGCGCATTGCAAAAGAACAAGTGAGGGACGATAATGATTATTAACAAATTAACACAATGAATGGAATCAGGGACTGCTGGTAATGGCTTAAGTCATACAGTATACTACATATATGGACAAAGTAGGAATCTAACCTTAAATTGTAATACATGTATGATTATACATTTTCACACTGAAAACGCACTCTGGGAACTGGGAATTATTTCTAAACACAGCTAAAACTATGAGATGAGAGGCACATTATCGAATCGTGAAACTCCAGTACACTTTGGCATGCTGGAGATTGGGAAGCTCAAAATTCAAACACTTTAAACGTTCAACAAAAAGTCATGATCTTATTTAGTTATTCAGCTACTAATTGTTTGGGAACTGTATGTAAATTGTTGCCACAAACACTGTAACAGCAGCATTGATCTGCAGACACACTCACGCAGAGCAGCTGCTCGCAGGGTTGGATTCACCTTCATGGGACCAGAACAGGAGTTGAAGTTGTCTGAATGTTCATGTAGCGCTAACAGATACACAGTACACATATAGATTCTTAAAATTAGGTGTGGCAAAGGTGTGATTGCACAAACAGCTTGCTCATTTGCTTCTGCATACGTGTGTTAGAAAGGCTATGCTTGTGATATCTTGCTTGTGTGCTTGAGATATCTTGTGTAGGAGTAGAGCATGTGGGGAGGGAAAATATCAATACGTTACAGGTTTTGTTTTTTTTCACTGCTGTTATCTTTGCTTTGCCACCATTACACCCCCATCAGCTTTGGATTAAATCAGCAATAAAGACCTTCACCCATGTCTCTGTTAAAGACATGAGACACATTAACAGCACACACACAATGAGCAGTCTTCTACCTGCGGGCAGATTTCACAGCATGCATATATTTGCTCTGGCGGCTCTTTTGTTTGCCACTTCTTTAAGTGTACGTCTTTGCATTATCATACATGCGTACACGCATTTGTACAAAAGACCTGTATTGTAGCAGGAAATGTGTTGCCCCTTGGGCAGTGCACATTCCGGTGCTCTGCAAATGATTAGAAATGCTTTTTATTGATATCGGTTTTACACCGGCGAGGCTGCCAAGGGGATAAAATACTCATGCTATCAAAGCCATGTGTGGCAGGCCTCCCACATCGCAGGACTGCATGTGTGCCTTTATTTGAGTCTTTTTCATAGCATTTCTTTTAATTACCCCCTTGTGAATTAGCTGAGGAATAGAAGACTTGCTATGCAATTTTAAGTATCTTTGGCTTGGAATTATCTGTTTAGTCTGCTCCATTTGATCTTCAAGAATAAGTCATTAGTTTGCAAGCAATATGCTCCCTCTCCATCCCTCCCTTTAACTCCCTTTCTCTCTCTCCTCCCCTGCGTAGTGTCTTTATTTAGTCCTTTGGAGCAGAGTGACTCAAATTGTCACGTTACATAACAAAAACGGGTGAGGAGATGTTGCGCAAAAAAGGACGGCGCTGTAAGGACATGGTTAACGGGAGCGATACAAAGAAGAAGTAAAAGACAGAAGATGAGAATTTTTACTTCCAGCTCAACTGGGAAATGAAGAGGCATGCCGGGGCTGGTTAGTGTATATTGGAGCCTTCACTCCCGAGTAAAATCTTTAAGAGCTATAGCGTACCCGGCCTACTGGACCACAACAGTCTTTTTATTGATGCTCCTTTCCAGCTGGACAGTCCTGGTCTGTGGTTTAGATTGTCTGATCAAATGCTGTAATGATTCAGGAAAAAAAAGCAGTAAAACTGAAAAAAGTGTTCTGGGCGGTTTGCTTGATGTTTTTACACTTTTAGTAATTTTCAGACGGGGTGCCAAACTACGTGAACGCCAACAGAAGCATTAGCCTATCCCACACAACCCCCATGTCCACCAAATGGATATTAATAAACCCTGCTCCGTCTACCATCTACTCTCCTACCAGTCTCAACTTATTCACCATCTCACCCCCCCTCCCTTTAATCCCCTCATATCTTGCACTCTATCCTCCTTTTATTTTAAAACCACACACTCCTCTCACACACACAGACACTGGTTGCAGTGTCAGGCTTTCCACAGGGGCCAGCTGTAGTTATATAGTAGACGTCTGTGGGTTATAGTAAAATCCTCATTAGTACTGAGTGTAGGTGTGAGTATCCCTGTAGCGGTCTCACCCGCTTACCACCAATACTCACAAACACAAACCCACACAGCGCCACATGGGCCAAACAGAGAGGAGAGGCAGACAGCGATTCAAGACATTCACTTGTATGCACATGCACGCTCAACACACAACGTGGGGATCGCTCCAAAGTATGTCGCCATCTGAATTTCTGAAGGCTCAAACCTAAAGTGTTAGCGTGTGTGTGCAATGGGACTGTAATGTAGGATGATGTCACCCAGGATGGTAAGGTATCCAAAAAAATGTTCACGTTTGCTGCCATCTTGCAAAACACAAGATGTGGGGGTTCTAGATCTTGTTCTATTTAAGGAGGAGTAAACTGTACAGTGTGTACAACAAGTTGGGCGGAGGGGGGTGGGGGGAGTAAAGCAAAAGCCTCTGGCAACCGGCATTAACAAGTGAGCATCTTCCGTCGCCATTTGTTCAATTAGAGGTTTGAATCAAGTGTTGATAACAAGAGTCAAGTGACATTAGGTTCATCGTCTCGCTAAACTGGAGATGATACATGCCCAGATTCTTGAAAAGAGCTTTTAAGTATGCAAGTACTTGACACATTCCATATTTAGGATTTTCAAATGTTTCCAATGGGTTCCCCGCTTTTAGTTAGACAATTATTTTCTGCACTGCTCAGCATGCTAGAGAGTCACTGCGTCTCCCGCTGCTTCACACATGTGTGAAAGGTCCAGTCATTTAAATATCTGGTGGCTCATGAATATCAGTTGCTCATTCAGTTTCTGACTGTTTCATGCTAGAAAAAATGGAAAAGATTGGGAAATTTAATCAAGGAGACATTTGGCGGATAAATTATTATAACTACACTGGATCACAGGCAAAAACAGCCTTTGGTGCTTTTTCTTTGTAAGAATGAATAATTTATCATTGATTCATCCATAAAAGGTTTATTTGATATCAAATTAAATTTTCAACAAACCTTGGAAAAAAGAAAACATGCTTTGATTAACAATATATGTACATTATGTGGTATTATTATAATCCTTGTTTGGCTTGTTGGTCATTAATTAAAACCATAAACATCCCTTCTTTGTAAATCCGCTGTCTCCTAGCAGAGCAGTTTATCCAAAAGTCTTCTCCACTACTTTCTCTGGGACTACTGTCTGCAGAGTATTCTTTTTTTTATTTTAAATATCTTCTATAGACAAATTAAATTCAAGCCTGCATCTCACCACGGAGGGGAGGCTTCTCGTGTCTGTTGAGAAGCGCGTATATGCTCAGCGCTCATCGGGAGGATGGCAAACTGCCAGGACAAGGTTAACGGGCTGAAATAAAGTGCTCCGTTACAAAGATGATGCATTACAAGCTCCATCAAGGGTTTGAAATTATATACGCCTGCTATTGGTGTTGATCAAGTTTTTAATTGTGGTGATTGGAGAAGGGATGTAAGGAATATTTGCCTAAAGCAAACATTTTTTTGTTTTGGTAACATTAGGAGATTGCCACAGACAGAAGCCACTTTTAGCATCATGGTCAAGTTTTATTTTTTCCGAAATATATAATTGCAGAAAAAGAATATTCAGAAGATATGAGGCTCTGGAAAATTGGGACCAGTATTTATTTTGGTCACAATGGGGACAAAATAATTGGTCAAAATCTGTGTTCAAATTCACTTTCAAATTCACCCAAACTTCTGCTTCATATAGATCTTTTCTTCACCATCTAAATGCAAGAGCTTCAGAAAAATGCATTACATATTATTGAATATTATTGAAAGAAGAAATAATGGTTTGAAGCTATTTTTGACTGCATCTTCCTGATTAAAAGTGAACGCTCCATATCAGGGCAGGAAAGCAAGGTGCTGTGACTAATGAGGTCTCCGTCTCTCTTAGAAAAAAAGATGTAAATGATTTGTTACATTTTACACTTGTAAATGCACTTGTGTGAGATATTTTGGACTACACACACACACACACACACATACTTGAACAGATCTCATTACACGGGTGGATGGACCATTGACCTATCGGTGGAGGTAATGTAATGTAACAATATTGTACAGAGCCGATGGGCACCCTGAGGGGAATTGTTACTGCAGCGAAATTACACAACAATAAATAAAACATGCAACATTTGCAGTAGAATGCTCTGCCCTTCGACCTTTGATCGGCTTGCTTCACTAGTTTGAGATATCAAAGACAATTGACTGGTCACAGTGGTCACTACATGGTCTGTGAAAGGGTTAGTAGATTCATGTTTCATTCAATGTTCTATTCTCCTTTTAAAGGTTTATGTTTGGATGGTTTTAATGGTTTTAAGCACTTTGAATTGCTTTATTGCTGAAAGGTGCTGTACAAGTCAAATTGCCTTGCCTAAAGATCTTTCTGCAAAATGTTGATCAAAAAGCTTATTTTCAGTGTAGGAATGAGAGTCATAAGTGCAACATTGATAAAAAGTGTAAATCTGTTACACAGTATTTTCTGTACTCACACAAATTCTAGATATAAAGTCTGTGTACGGAAAGTGCTGTTGTGTTGCTGTCCATCACAGCAAATTACTCTTTAGAGCCACTTCTGACTAAACCAGCTTACAGCACAGTATGTTGTTCATTCTATAAAAACACCAATTGGTGTTTTTGCTGTATGTGTTTATCCCCAGTGTTACTTCTTTATGTGTGTATACACACATACAGCAAATACACACTCATGACTTAACATGTGATACGCAGTGCTAATGTCACCTCATATCTCAAGAGGCCAGTTTAGATGTTATTTATACTGATTAATTCAAGTCTGATGACAGTGTTACTTCTATTTATTCTAATTGTAACGCAATCAGGGGATCCAGATGTGTCCTAAAGACTGGGGGCCTGTTATGCAATCTGTGGCTGCAGCCATGGAGACTCAAATTATCATGACAACACTAATTAACATAATGACAACTAGTTAAATCCCCACCACAGCTGGGCTCTGGTCAACATGGTAACACATCACAGCCAAGTGTTCTTGACATTCCTTTCAGAACATTGAGCATAGTGTCCCACAAAAGCACTGTCTCACACACACACACACACACACACACACACACACATAGAGACACTGCACACTGTTCTGCACACACACACACATGGCAAACACAGGGGCATACTGTAGACACACACACACAATTACAAGCATTAGGAGGCGTACATGTGTGACAGGATTTGGGAACAGCTTGAGGCCATGTCTCATCTTTTGTGATCCGCAGCTGCAGGCCAGTTGAGAAAAAAAACATCAAACCAATGACGATTGGTGAGGAGAGTTAGTGTGTGTTTGTGTGAATACATCACAGCTGCTCATGTGACCATCCGATGCCTCGGGGGAAAATACATCCAGTTATCCTCTCAGCCTCCCTTCCTTCATTGAAAAGACTTTTAGGTCAGTCTCGGCCACTACCATCCTTTGTCTCTCCTCCCGCCTCATATATTGCGTCCTTCTCAAACTTGCATCCCGAGGCCCCCATTAAAGCCCCCCATTAAACCCGCCGTTCCACCTCTCCACGCTGACCAAATGAGACAGGTTGTCAGTCCCATCACAAGCCACAGGGAACAGCAGGAGCAAGTAAAATTGTTAGATGCCCGCACGCTAATGTAAGCTAATGTGCCCATGTGATTGTGTGTGCGCATGAATGTCCAGGTGTGTGTGCAGGTGTGTCTGTCGGCAATGTTGCGACGTCAAGATGTAGCCTCGGAGAGCACGCAGGAGGAGGAGAGGACGGAAAAGGAGGGATGTGCTGGCAGAAGACATCAAGCAGAAGGGGAATGAATTGTGCCATTGAGTAACGGTTACGGCATGCACTGTTGATGATGGAGAACTGTTTGTTTCTTCCTGTTGATATCTCAAAATTCTCTAAACTAAACGCAATCTCTCATCCACCACTGTTAAAATTCAACACACCTTAAAATTACTGGAAAATTGAAGGAACAATGGAAGTTTAGTTTCGTTTTAGGTCTGCGCTCTAAAATGCGTTGGTTAAATGACTCCCTCAGTTTGATTAAGGACACTATTGGAATGCGCCGACAAGGCATCGTCTTAAATTCATAACATAAGCCATATTACCCTCGGAGTTAGTGCTTCAACAATTGAGCAAGACAAGACGACGATGAAATGGAGAATGCGCTTTTCGTTATACTCTCATTATCTTTAGGAAGAAATCTTACTACTTGCTACAGATCAACATTAAATCTGAAAAACCTAAACAAATTAAGTCAGCCTGTCCTGCTCTTATCTCTGAATGTCACCCACTTCCACATCCATTTAATTGACACATATTATTGAATTAACATTCAGCAAAGACTTTCAGCTGTTCATAAATGAATACATTCTAAATACAGGACTGTCTCTCCAAATATTCACCCTCTTTCACACCTCCAATTGCATTAGATACACACTTTTTTTTAGATATTCTTCTTCCTTTGCACATTTTCATCAAAGTTGTTACTTGATTTGTATAATCTTTCAACATAATTAATGTAACTTCAATATGTTGCCGAGCTTCATAATAAGACCTATTTATGAAAGACAATAACTTTTCCTTTTCTTTTGTATATTCAGGGCTTTGAGTTATTGCAGAGCAGGGATATCAGTCTCCATTAACTCTTTTAATAGCATAATTACACCTCACTTGTCAACATATCTTTAATAGTCTAATAATAATAATCTTTAATTATGTGAATATATGTAACAAAATATCCAAGTGCAATAAGTTCAACACCATGTGGCTCAATTTAGTTCATTAAGATTTTAATGTGGACGCTCGTACTGTTACGCCCATAAGAATTTTAGTATTTAGAATTTAAGTATTTTAAAATTCACACAACCGCCAGTGCAATACGAACACACACACACACACACACATGCAGCTTCAGCTTTTCCTCTGGGTATTGCTGATGTGACAGAGAAAAACTTGATCTGATGTAGCAGGATGAAGATTACAGATGCAAACTTTTGCACATGCACGCACACACTGCCGGCCTCCGGCAGATGGATGAAGTAGGGAGGATGTGACCAGAGGAACGATGCATGACAGAGACAGCTGTGCTAAGCTCACTCCATTCAAGATACACCAGCTCAGTCACCACACACTGGCAGCAGGGCAAAGTGTCCAAGCGAGACACAAGCCAAACACACCAGATGCCTGTTATGCAGACACTAAAAGGGGGAAAAAACAACATGCATATTTCAGAGGAACAAAAGGGAATGCGTTACACATGATGATGAAGACAAAAAAAAATACATTGTATTTTCTCTTCAAAATGACTTCACAGAGACTAGCCACGTTGTTCAAGGCCTTAAAAACAAGCAGTAAAAATAAATAAATTCTAAAACTCACCAAGGTAACCAGTGAAAGGCAGCAAGGTTTGGTGTGATGTGGTCACCGCTCTTTGTAGGAGATAAACACCTGGTATTAGTGGTAGTGTTACTTTTACATTTGGAGTCATTTAGTTTCAGGAACCTTTTGAAGAGGAGATCCAATCAATACAGAAAAAGACGTGTTGATGATTACATGATGATAATACAACAATGAAGAAATGCCCCTGGATTCAAGGTCATTTAAAGTCATGATCCAGTTTTCTTTAACTGGTTAAGTTAAGGCGCAATATATACATTTTTCCGTTTTATGATTTTGGAAAACACGTGCCTGGAATCATGTAGTCGACATTAGGTTTTATGGAAAACTTACATATCCCCGTACTTGTACTGTATGAATTTGCCACATGACATTATTTCATGATGAATGCAGAACACACGCTGCCATCAGCGGGAGTGGAACAAGGAGTCCGGTTTGATGCAAGTCAGAAACTACAAACATCTAATATTTGACTTCTTTCAACATGCAATACAACACAAATCTCTGATCACATTGTGAGATTTATATACAAATTGTACTGATTCACAGCTATAATAAATACTTCTTGGGAAGGAAAATGTTTTCATCTTAATATTTTATATCAATACAGAAGATGCACAGAAGAGCTCTCCATTTTTATTGACCTAAGGAGAGTTTATTACCAAAGCTTGAGTCTGTATAGTGTAAACAAAATTTTACATTTCATCACTATTTATGTTGTTATCTTTGAGTTAATTTACAGTTGTGTTTAAGTAATAGCAGAGATGATGAGAAAGAATAAAAAGCTATTTCTCTCATTTTGTCACTTCAGAGTATAAGCCATGCGGAACCCTTTAGTTAACACAGGACATGGTTTTCATTGTGTTTCAACCGTTTTCCAAAAAGAATAAAGTGCACATCCACTTTTCAAATGATTGCTGCGCCTTCACCTTCCAGCAGATTCAGACATTTTTTTAGAAACAATCCTCAACACCAGCATTTTGGCATCAAAGCCAACGGCAATGGGTGATTTATTTTAAGGGGAAAAAAAGGTCTAACAGGGACGTATTTGATGGCTCTGGATAAGTATGTCTGCTTATCACGGCATTGGCTTTCTATTGTAGTTAATCCTGTCAACTTCAGGGAGAGAGAGACAAAGACAAGGACTGCAATGTAATTGTAGGCGATACACCAATTATTCATAACATTAAATAGATTGATATTAAGCATCATACAATATTGTGTGCGGTCCGAGAAAACACACACCAAACATCTTTTCACATTTGTGCGCATTTTTTAATGAAAATGAATGAGATTCATTTGGAGGACTCTTTGTAGCTGTTTAGATGCAATACTTTGAGGTACTGGGCTGTTTGATGGCTAAATGATTAATGCATCCTTCAACTCTGCAACCAAACAAACAGCTGTTAACATCATCTCCCTGCTCTGTTGGCACGTTGCATGACCTTTAGTGGTGGAGCGACTGTTATGTAAACTTCTTCTCAAGGTCAACAAGAAAGGAGGATGGCAAATTATTAATCTGATGATAAATTACTACTTTAATACTTTTGCTTAAACCTTAGCTAAGAATAAGGACAAAACCACAATAACGGCCCACGGAGCATAAGGGCCAGCTTGGGTTTTACAATATCTTTGTTCTGAACAGAGATAGAATTTCTATGATCATGTTGCCACTGCGTTAAAACCCTGAACCGATTCAGTACATTGTGAAATTATTGATGATTATTATAAATCAAATCAAGATGTGAGGTTTATTTTTCTATCGCTGCTGATGAAATAAAAATAGAACTGTCATTGAGTGTAGGGAAAGAACAGGGGTCATTAATACACTACATACAAATACTTTTTGGTGTAAGGTTGGTACAATTTCCTTTCTCTATACCGATTGTGTTTATTTCATTTTTTGAATTTAGAGACACGTATTAAACTCTCATGTGCACAGAAAGGGCCATAAAAATATTCTTCAGAAACTATGGTGCTCATAAAGTATATTATCACAGACCCCTTAATAACCACCAACAAAACCTGATCCCTATTTCATTTCAACATGTCAATCTTCTTAAGCAATGTGCACACATTATTAGCTGGATTGAGAAAGAAAAATCTATTTCCCTGAATGCTACATGACTTTGAGAATCTATTGAATCTATTGCCACTTTTCAATACGGTGTCTTACTTCCCCGTGTGCGAGACCGTCGGAGAAGTTGGGGAGGAGTGACACGTGTGGAGTTTCATGCTGCTTTAAATGGTGGAGGTTATAAGCAAGAGGAAAGAGTCTTCTGGGCAGTGTGGAGGAAGAAAAGGAAAGATATAGTGACTGCGTGGGAGACAGGACGGGACTGGATAGGGGGGAGGACAAGGAGGATATTTATTGGACGCCTGTCTAAAAGTCTAAAAATAGCTTTGATGATATGCATCTAAGAATATGTGAGAGAGTGAAAATAAGATGGTTTGGGTTTAAAATATGCCAGCCGTCATTTCTTCCCCAGACAACAGAAGTGTCTCTATGCTCATTTCAAAGTGAGTTATTGAGCGCCTTTACCTTCTCCCGTGCACTTATGAGCATGTGCCTCCTCATTTCATGTGTTTTGCCTGCAGTAGCATCTCTCTCTACAAACCAGCAGCAAGGCAAACATTTAAAAAAAGAGCAGAGGGACAAGCGGATCAGCTATCTTTGCTGACAGGCCGTGTGTGAGAGTAACATGATAAGGGTTTTCCTCCGCTGGCACCCCAAATATAGGTTACACATATTATGTACTGAGAAGACGGTAGGAGAGGAAAAAATGAGAAAGAAATAAGGGGCAGCAGGGCCAGAGAAAGAAGGAATTGAATATAGTTATATGGGGTTTGGAGGAGGAAGGCCGAAACACAGCAATGCGCATAAATTACAGCTCCCACTTATTCTTTTCTACAGAAGAAATCTCATTCCAGGGTGGTGTACATAATTTAAATAGCTATAAAAATGTTAATACCGATTTTAAGAAGGTAGTTTTAGATAATACCAAACTATTGCTTTTTGGGTCAGAAATAGATTACTGTACATTTCTAAATATCATTTATCAATTTGCAATGTATTTATTTATTATTTAAATTTTTACAGTCATACACGGGGTAAATTACGCAATATCAGTTTTTATCTTCCCCAATTACTTTGTCTAATTCCTGAAAGTTAAGGGAATAAATAAGAACATGATAAATAAGATGCCTCCTTCATTGACAAAAGCGTCAGCGAGAACAACCTTTAAAAAGTGGCAGTGCGAGTGTGTTTGCCCGGGACGCGGCCTGCGGCGGAGTCGAGGTGCGAGTCGTACGCTGTATGTTGGTGCTGTCGTGTGTCGAAGCAGACGGGACACACATGTCCTAACCTCCGCCAACACTCATTAACACTGCTTGGCCCTTTGGATGCCTGGGTTTAGCATTCTATAATGAGTTTCCCTCCGGAGCAGCAGGCTTGAATGTCACTCCGTTTGTGTTGGGTGGTGGTGGTGGCGGTGATGTGTGTAGGTGGAGCAGTGGGCAACGTGTGCGTGTCTGTTTTCCGATGAGTGACGAAGTCAACAGACACCAGGCCCTTGTTGGCAGGCGGAGGAGTGGATGGCAGAGGAGGAGGATTGATGGTGTTTGGGCACGCTCTACTTTCAGAGTGCAGGATCCCCCCCTCAGCTCCCTGTAACTCTCTCTACCCTCTTTTCTCCCTCTCTCACCTTTATCTTTGCCCCCGTGGTCCTTTCACGTCACCCCCCCCCCCCCCATCCATCTCAGCACACATTTTACACAACATCAAAAAAACACATGCGGCCTCTAGTTGTCGCTGCCTCCTTCATTCCTTTCCTCTCTCCTGATCTTGAATGTCTTACACCGTCTCTCTCTCTCTCTCTCTCTGTCTCTCCCCCACATCACCTTTGATCACGTCAGCCATTCGGTCGCTCAGCACATTCAGCATCTCTGTACCTTTCCCATGATGGCCATTCTTAATTATTTTGTTTTTGCCGCAGGGCTCTGGTCACAACGCCAAATGGCCTCCATCGGTGTATTGACACTTTTAGAGCAAAGTACTGTACATCTGCTTTGGCCAATTGCGAACTTCTAAAAAATGCTGACAGGAAAACCAAAGGCCTGAGAGTCCAATAAGAAAACAAATAACTTTTTTAAAGTGTTGCACCAACCAATTTTACATAACCCTGCTTTGCTTGCACTATAAACTGCTCCACAGTGCTTTGGCATCGCCTCCAAATGACGGAAGACATTACTATATGACGCAAATGACTTAACTACCTAAAATCTCTAAGGATGTACTATCTTTCAGGTCGCTATATGGTCTACAGTCAGAAATACCTGGGTGTTTGCTATAGGCTGATATTAATGTTTAATAAATAAGCTCTGTGCCTAAGTGGAAGGGACTAGTCATTAATTTATGTGGGAATCAACATCAGGCCTCGTAAAAGGCTTTGCTTTGCTTTGTTACTGAATTGTTATCTATAAATAAAACAATAAATCCTACTCCTAAAACTTAAAAAAATTATCTTTAACTAACGGTAAACCTTAATGCAGCACAAAATGGTTAAATGTAACCAATGAATCAAACATCACAGTATATAATGATGTTTTCAGTTCAATGCAGACCTAGAGCAGGACTGCATTGAACTGAATACATCAATCCCATCGTCACAGATACCTCCTCTATTAAAGTCCTTATCACGGCAATACTGGTATCAATACATCGCTTTTTGAAAAACGTACTCAGAAAAACCCCTTCAACAAGACCATCGAGTCACAGAAACTGCGTTAAGTGGCGGGTCGACCATGCATGGCATGTTATTGCCGCTGGCCAGCAAAAGCATGTTTCTGGCCATTTGGCAAAGTTGTTATTTAGTTCGCCTGCTACAATATCTTGCCAACTTTAACCGCGAGTAATCAGCCTCCAGCACTGCTGTGTATATTCCAAGTGGACATGCAAATCATTAAAACCCTGCACTTTGCGCTCTAGATTTGTTCCTGCGCTTTCGCAGACTCGGTCTTTCCACCACCAGTTGCTCTTATCACCCTCGCTATTTCTAGCACACACTTCCTCATCCAGTATAGACAAGTTCCCCGGGCACTTCCGGTTTACTTTCTGTTTCTGCCAAGAACTTCCGGCGCAGGCTGAGTAGTGGTGTAAAAATGGCTTTGGAATGGCAACATTCGACCGAAAATCTTGTTAGAAATGGTGTTTTGACCATTCCGCATCCAAGTAAGGTAACATCATGGCCGGACAACATGTCGATATGGCCCAGCATCACAACATCCAAGATCTTTTCTTATTTTATTGATTCCATGGCGGTGGATGGGAATGCAATTAATAACCTAAGAAAGCTCAGGGGCGTTTCAGTACCTCCATTCCGACAAAGTGGGCTGTGTACTTTTACACGATATGGGCATATAAAGGCCGATGTTCAGCCAAGCCAGTCCGTTAACAATTCAGCGCATAACGCCTGGGTTTTGGTTACCAAGACGGGAGATGTGGAGACTGCAGGCTGTACCTGTAGCCATGCAGCCGCCGCGCTTTGGAAGGTACGTTAAGATAAGATGTTTGTATGTATCCGTGTGTTAATATATAACAGAACACGAAGAGTAATAAAAAGAAAAAGTAATCCCCTCTAGCCTGCCTGCACTAAAAGCATTTAACCCTTCAAAGTCGACTGACGAGCGTCAAAGTGCTCACCCCTGACATATCTATTAATAGCTTCGGAATGGATAAAGGTATTAACTTACTTTTTTTTCTATGAAAAAGCTGATATTCGTCTGCATAATACTGTGTTGACTTCCGCGAATGATAAGCTTTCTGTATTTGAATGCAAATCTATAGGATTTTACTCACTTGTAGATGGTTGATGGTCGAAACATTCTCTTTCCGACCAAACATTCTGCAATCACCACGAGTTGTTGCAACCGTGAACAGCACAATATGTCCCGGAGCCGTGTCGGCGTGTAACACCATCCATAGTTTACTTTTTCTGCACGCTAACCAAAGACCGTAAAAGACGCTAACTCGCTAACCGGAAGTGCTTTGCAGTCACAACCGGAAGTCGTTGGCAGAGTGAAAGGCCAATGGCGGCCCGCTTATTTCACTCAGGAAACTTGTCTATACATGATCTGATAGAGCATCTGTGTGTTGGTGGGGGGGGGGGGGGGGGGGCGGGGTGGGAGGGGGGTGAAGGAGTGACTGAGGGTGAAAGGCAGGTCAAGGTTGAGTGAGGGCAATCTGTTTTAATTAATCGTTATTCATCACAGGAAATTTACTGGCTCGTAATGGAGGCATACTACATGGATAATGTGATATTAGATAATAATTGTATCAAGCGCTGGCAACAGACGATACACGCAGAGAGTGTCTAGTTTGCCCCGTGGATTAAACATATATATATACGCAGCCTTTGTTCTAGAACTTGGCTGCATTTCTCCTCATTGTCTGATCTGATCCAATGCAAATTCTGCAGGGTATTCAAAGCAACAACCCATGAGAAAAGTAAAATGAGAGTGGTGCACGGGAAAAAAAGATCACCCTTTGTGCTTCTTGTCTCTAAATGTTGTATAGTAAGACATGAAGAGTCCCTCTTCCAGCCTCATGCATTATTTCACCTTCATTAGGGTGTGTGTGAGAGAGGTATAAGGTATCGGAGGGAACGGGGATGATTAGTGCACGGAAATAAAGAGCAGGACAGGAGAAAATTAAGCTTGACATACTGTGCATGTCCTTGTCGTGGCCGCATCATCTTGGAAAACTAAAGGGAAGTGACTCAAAGGAGTGCTGCATCCAAAAAGCAACCAACAGTGTTCAAAATGTCCCACTAGACCGATCCGTGGTCCGACAAACATCCGTCACTGCCCTTTTTGTCACGGTGTCACTTGTCCTTTCTGATGGCTGAGGTAGACTAAGGATACGTGCATGAGACACTGTAAAGGCAAGTTCGACAATGAGTCTTCATTGATTTTGTCCCCTGCCAGTTGGAGGAGGAGACAAACACATTCCCCACAGGGCCCCGTGAGACAGATTGTGTACCGATAATGCCGTTGTCACTGAAAAGCGCATTTTCCCCCGACAGGGCAGCGCTATTTCTCTTACTCCCCACCTGCTTTCTCACAATGACAAATACTCTAAAACTGATTATATTTTATACAATCATACATCGCTCCTTTCTTTGTTTCTCTTCATCTCATACCAAACACACAGAAACACGTATACGGTAAGCATTGTTCAGCTGTGAAAAATGGATGGATCCTGAATTGCACAGAAAGATGATATTGAAGAAAACCTCAGAATCAAATCAAATCGTGAGGTGCTCAATACCAAAAAAGCTCTACGACAAAAGCTCGTAGAGTTTTTGTGGTTTGAGCTCTGCGGGCCTTCAGACCCACATTGTCTCCGTAAAGGACGCCTGCTGTGTTTTCTCATCTGCCAGTCAGCTCCTGTTGATTACAGCTGGCTGCCAGAAAGAGGGGAATTAATCAGTGCTCACAGACACCCGATTTATGCAGAACATGCACAAAAAAACCATCTATTATATTGCTAGATATGCTTAATCTTCACAAAGTTGCCTTCTGTCGCCAAATGGTGTCTTGACTGAAGCTTAAACTGCAGTCAGGCAAGTGCAGAGCGATCCTGGCCCTGAAAACCAAAACAATTGCAGCACGAGTTCTTCTGGGGAATCGTTTATTCAGAGTGAATTTGAATAATTTAACTGATATGCGTCTTACTGAAGTGTACGTTTTGTGTGGACAAATTTTGAGGAATTAAACTATGTTAACTATGTGAACTAAAATCTTACGACTTTATCATCTCAACCGCAAAGCTGGGTTACTGTTCACTGGCCTAAAGAACTGCTCTGTGGGATTTAGATTTTTTTATGATCCAGAGTTGAAAGTGATCACAATTCACGCTTTTGGGACAATAAAATGCGATGACCAAATTTCTGAGCAATCCATGCAATAGTTGATTATTACATCTGGAAAATGTTGAGTGATCAATGTGATGCTAAAGTTCAGGAGGATTCGTCATCTGGGGGCCAAAAATGTTTGTATATCAAGGCGAGGCAAGGCAAATTTATTTGTATAGCGCTTTTGATACACAAGGCAGACTCAAAGTGCTTCACATCATAACATTTCATACAATAAAGTGATATAAAATGCAGGAATTAAAAGACAATTAAAAACAGCAAAAAAATTATGAATTAAAATCTTATTTAAATTGTTTAATTAAAGGCAGATGTTAAAAGTGCAATGTAGGTAAAATTTAGCAGAAGGCGAAGCTGAACATAAAAGTTTTCAGTCTTGTTTTAAACGTGTCAGAGTTGGGGCAAGTCTTAAATCTTCAGGAAGTTCGTTCCAGCAGTTTGTTGCGTAGTAACTAAATGATGCTTTCCCATGATTTGTATTTACTCTGGGAATCACTAACAGATTGGTGTCAGAAGATCTTAGTGATGTTGAAGGCTTATGTAGTGGAAGCATATCAGTGATGAGCAGTAGGATTTTGAAATTAATTCTCTGACATACTGGGAGCCAATGTAAGGATTTAAGAATTGGTGTAATGTGCTCACATTTTTTGGTCTTTGTTAGAACTCTAGCAGCAGCGTTCTGAACAAGCTGGAGCTGCCTGACAGTTTTTTTTGGAAGACCTGCAAGGAGACCATTACAATAGTCTAGTCTACTGGTTATAAAGGCATGTAGAAGTGTTTCTAAGTCTTGAGCTGACATGAGCCCTCTAAGTCGTGCTACATTTTTGAGGTGGTAGTAGGCCGATTTTGTTACTGATTTGATGTGACTCTCCAAGTGTAAATCTGAATCCATAATAACCCCCAGATTTCTGGCTTTATTTGATGTTTTCAGGGACAGAGAGGGAAGGTGTTGGGTTACTTTAAACCTTTCTTTTTTAGCACCAAATACAATGATCTCAGTTTTGTCTTCATTTAGTTGTAGGAAATTTTGACACATCCAGTCTTTGATTTGCTCAATGCACTGGCACAGAAGATCTATGGGGCGATAGTCGTTTGGTGATAGCGCTACATAGATTTGGGTGTCATCAGCGTAGCAATGGTGGTCAATTTTAAGGCAATCCATCAAACTGTCAACTGTTGAGCTTTGACCAAATATTGCAGACCAATGGACAGGCCGAAAAAGCCACATCATCGCCGCTCCTCGAGCCATTAAAGACCTGAGAATTGTACTCCGAGCATTCAATTAATCTAACTATTCAGTAAAACAGATTTAGATAACTATTGTCTGTAAATATAACATTATTTTTATTTCGCAGAATACCACCTCAACTACTCCGTACACTTATTGTTAATGGGTTTAATTTGTTTAATGCATGCTGTCAATGTCATACTGATCCGGCTATACCATTTTTAAATATTTATTTGGATTAATTAACGCTGCAGCACTCCGCTATGATCTTGACCTTCCTGTAATGCCGTAGGGTCAAATCGACCAGTTTCTAAACGCCCACATTTAGCGGCCCTAAACATAAAAAGAGGGTTGCTCGGGAACATTGATCCCTGCAGATGCATACAAAACAGCAGCTTACTGTAGGACAACATGAGCCACATAAATCAAAGGAAGACAGCCGGGGAGGCTCTGGTGCTCATCCTTGATTACAAGATTGAAATAGAAGAGCATGTGTCTGAAGACGAAGACCATCCTGAGATCAATTTATAATGGTGCTGATTATGAACCATCATATGAGGAAACTGATGTACCTGTTCCCCCAATCATCTCTATTTGTCTACATCACCCCATGAAAAGAAAGTTTCAAAATATCAAATAAATGAAGAAAAAAAGATCATGATGGTAGACTGATGCAAAGGATAACTACGTCGCTTTTTCCAATATGCCAAAAAAATAGTTTGAACACGATTGCTGCACCGGAGAAACAAACATTACAGGACGGTTAAAGAGGATTTTTCTTCATGGGTCGTATTGGTCACACACAATATAAGTGTATTTATGAGAGAATGCAAACGCATGGACCTCTGCTTCTCCAAACTACCATATATATATATATATATATATATATATATATATATATACACACACATTATCCTGCCACATTGTCTACCAATTCCAGCTATATGTGGAATATCGTTTTTCTTGTCGAAGACATGTCATGGGAGCATGCCTTTCCCGTTCTGACATGCTTGGAGTTCTGTAATTTCTGTGACTGTAATTTCTGGGTTGAAGAGATGGGATGCAAAGCAATGCCAGATACATTTTCTCCAATGCAATCATGTAGAAAGCCTCCAATCCGCCTGATCTCCAAGCGAAGATAAATTTGCGTTGGTTTCTCCCATTATCTGGCCTTTTATTAACATCGCAGATCGATTTTAATCAATAAGTATGCTGACATTTATAATAACTGACCCACAGCATGCAGTTTGATCATCGAGAGACCGTCAACTGCCAGAAACACTGGTACTTGGCCTGCATCCAGCCACGCAGCCGGGAACAGGTAGAGATATTTTCATTCTCCATTTTAATGAACATTCATCTCCTGTAGCTACTCACCATGTACTCGTGCACTTTCCAAGCTGCCACAAACTGGCAGCAGTAGTTGAGTCTGGAGACTCGATCCACTTCATGAAAGTAGATTTACTTTTCCCAGTTTGCTGCAGTAGTTGAGAAATCGCTCTTTTTTGTCAAACTCAGAAAGTGTTGTGAGCTTATAGTTATTGAAACTGTTTTTATTTTCTGGCAACACCATATCAACTAAAAGCTGATCTGCCTCTAACTCTTGAATTTTGCTGAATTTTTCTCTCAATTATTGATGGGAAGCGATGACCATGGAGCTGATTGGATTAACTGGACTCAACACCACTCGAGCCGGCGGCTTCCATCAGAGTCAGAGGATGGCTAACATTAATAAATGAGCAGCGGGTCGGCAAGCCGCTTCAAAGCTCTATTTAAGAAAAAAATGGTCCTATAAGCTACTTACTTTCATAAGCTGTGTGTGAGGGAGTTTATAGAAGTTTACACAAATAAAGCTGTTGCTTTTGTAGTGTTGTGGAAAATGACCACGTGCAACAAAAGGCTTTGGTAAGAAGAGTTAAGAAATGAAAGATATATATACTGTTAGGGTTTCGGAAAGCTCTCGAGGGAGGCCTCACTCCTTTGTTCTCGTCCCGGCCGGAAACGAAGACACAAAAGAGTCAGCTTGCTTAAATTCAAAAATCAAAAAGTATTTAATAACTAAACAACGTTATAAGGGATACAATTACAAAGTGAAATACAAAGCGAACAGTAAAATATTTCGCAAAATAGAGAATCCTCAGAGCAAGTCTAAAGTGACTTATCAAAGCGGCTGCAGGAGAATTCTAACAGTCTTTTCCCCGCTTTGGTCCTTTGAAAACTCTTGAGGTGTGTCTTCCTTGGTGCATTTGAATGTCATTGACTTCTTCTTCAGAGTGTCTCCTCCTGGACTGTCCCCTTCACGTCGAGGTGTGAAGCTGCAGCTGTAACCTGAAACCTCTCTGTCCTATCTGTCCCTCACATTCCAATGCACTCAATGTAGATACAGTTGGCTTTATGCCTCAATGAGTGAATATAACAAAGCATGCATCGTTTGTCTTCATCTTTTAACTAGTACACCTTCATTACACCACATCATTAATAATCACCATTCATCACATTTCATCATAAGATCTAAGACAGTTCATGTGATCCAATTCTTAAGACATTTGCCTCAGTTGGCTGCCTTGTATTCAGTTGCTCATCGACTGCAGTGCAGAGTGACTGACATCAGTCATCCGACTGGAACAGATGATGAGGAGGAGCAAGGTCAGGGTTCTCCGTCTGTCTCTTGGACCCTGAAGGGCCTTTGGCTCTACTTTGAATGAATTCATTCCACAACACTAGTGCACGCTAACTACATGCAAGCTACACGCAATCTACACGGCAGTACAGTGACCTATACTTTTTACTCATTGTCCCTGGAGGTTAAATTGAGTGCATGTTTTCAAAATTGGATACAGGGAGACTTCGTTTTTCTTGGTGCCATTTCAGGAACTAATACAGCCTCTGGGCATAATGCAACACTGAACAATTGGACCGTACCTTTGCAAAATAACGGTGGTCCCCGTAGTTACACCAAGACAGAGTCAAGTTGTCAGGAGTGACCTAAAAGTAATACTACATTTTATTTGAAATACAAACAGATTTACGATTTAAAAATAAATAAAGTCAAAGCAGTTCATCACGACTCCACATCATCATCATAAAGTGTGCCTTAAAGGGCATTTCTGTCTGCAATGACAGAGTTAAAATGTCATTTATTCAGCAAATGTCTTCTGGATATGACTCACCTCTGGAAATTAAAGGTCAAGCTCTGATTATCAACGCAATTCTTTTGTTAGACAGTGTAAGAAGAACTGAGTTTCATTTGGAAATGAAGATTTGCACAAACATGCTCACACACACAGTCACCCACGGTCCCTCACTTCTCGCCCACAGCCCTTCTGAGTTTGTCTCCATGGTAACAAGAGAGAGAGAGAGAGAGAGAGAGAGAGACTTGTTGAAGAGGTGCCTTGACAATCTGAATTATTTTCAGTTGTATATTATGTTCCTGTGTTCATTGTCATTCAGGCATTATTCTGTTTCCTTCTCAATGCGTTTCAGACTGAACTACTGATGTAACACATTCTTTTTTAGTCTTAATGGACACCATGACATTTTATATTTCTTCAATAATTTCTTTTAACACGTAGTTTTAACACCAAGGACACCGTCTTTACAGTTGCAGCCACTTCCCGTAAAGACGAAAGCTTGGTTCACATTCTACAGTACAAACACTTTGCATCACTTTTCACCGACTACCGACTTTGCCGGGAGTGTATATGCACACTAAAATAATCTATTATGTGCTGGCCTTGGCTAACTGCTACGCTAGTAAGTCTGCAAAATTTTTATTTTGTATTTTATGAATTAGGAACAAACCCAAACACTCTGGTATCTGGTGCATGTCTCTGCAGCCACCTTGCTGGTTCCTTCTTTCCACTTAAATACTCCCGTGCGGAGGAGCCGTATGTTTGATGTGGTGGCGCACAGTCCTGACATATTGACTGAGCGGTTTGCTAACCTCAGCATCCTTTTTCTAATGTACCATGTACCTGGCGATCAGGCATGCTGACTAATGACATTCCATTCCACTTCATAAGCTCTAGATGGCTGCGATATTTCTGTCTCATTAACTCCCACATTATAAGAAATGACAACTACTAGTGTTTAGTTAATTCATTTTGTATTGTTGACCAACATTTTAAGTGGAATTTGTTAAGACAACACAGTATATTGTACTTTTAAAATGTTGAAATATACACAATGAATGATCACCAACACTATCAGAGTGTAGAACTACACGGATGTATTCTAACTTTACATGTGAAGATAATGTGTCTTTGATCTTGGTAAGATAATGCATTTGTTGTTTATTTTTGTTAAAGCACCATTTGTTTTAAATGTATAAACTGTATTAAACGCTTTGAGGACCCAGAGTGGCACAGTTGTGATGGACACAAATATCCTGGAATGTTCCGGCGATAGAAAAGAAATCAAGGATAAAGCTTTTTAAATTATATTTGATCCTTTTATCTTTCCTGACTCAACCAATGCCTCAAAACCACCGCATGCCAGTGAACGTTTTTTGTTTTTTTGCTATTGCTGTTTCGGTAATGCCATAGCCACACTAACATGGTTTTACTGGCAGGTCCCTTATGCAAACAAATAGCCCTGGCTGGCAGGTTCAGTGAAGGGGGACGGCTGTATGCGGTAGCATCAGCCCAGCGGTTGATGGCCACAGCAGATGGAGAAGAGAAACTGTTTCCATTCATGTGGGCTCAGACCCACCGCGCGCCTCAATAAAACACACAGCGCACAGGTTTGGCCCCAGCCATTGCAGCAGTGCTTGTTGAACTACTCAAGGCATTTAGTTATTCAGTATTAACGCGGTCCATGTGGCATTGGATCAGGAGCATTGTTGTCAACGCTTTTCTTTTGAAGGTCAGTTAAATAACAGGCTAGTCTCTGACTGTAACTAGGCAACAGATTTGGTTTTTTAAAAACACTCACTCGGTTTATCAACAGGACGGACAGAATAGATGAACTTATTATTCACATATATAAACAGTTAAATACCAAAAGAGTATTTAACAGGATTAGTGAGAGTTTCATGAACCCAAAAGTATGGATACTCACTGCGAACACTACTTTATCTTGTGTATAAAACCAAAGAAATACGACATAAAATGCTATTTTTGTATTGATATACAGATTTCCTATCACATATTTGAAATGTTGAGCGAACCTTCCGGTCTCCCAGTGAGCACAAGACGTAATTTCAACGTTGAAATATGGTTGAAATCGGGTTGAAATGAGGTCTGAACGTCTAAGACCTCATTTCAACGTCTTTTCAACCGGCTAAAAATGGGATGAAACATCAACGTGCCAGAAAACGTCAATTTGTTGATAAATGTGTCATGTTGTAACGTAAGGTTGAAAGATAGACGATATTAACGTTAAGATTTTTATAATAATTAATGAACTGGTCGGCGAAATTTGGTCTACGCGAAGACGTGATTTCAACGTATTTAATATTTCACTTAAAACGTCATAAATATGAAACTACGGACTGCGTGCTGTTAATAAGATGCGTTTAAGACATAATAATGCGGGCAGGTTCAAACATTACTTGTAAACACGTGACTCCGCTCACATCTGTAACGCGCATGCGCGAGTTCTTAGACGCCTGCAGAGCTCCGAGCGGACGAGGCGAAGTTACGGCAGCGGAGCGACATGAACGGGCTGATAGAACCACGACTACCGGCTCCACTACTCTGTAAGTACGGGAGTGTTTGGATGAAGCACACATGGAACTATAACCGGGTGTTTTACTTGTGCTGCCCACCCGATACGGGAAAGACGGCCCTTTTTGTTAAGCTAGTTAGCGTTAGCGCAGGTAGTTTGCTAGTTAGCATGCTAGCTTGGAGCATGCTAGCGTGCAGCATGATGACCTGGACCAAAAGTAAACATCCCAGAATATTTTTCGTGTGTTTGGTGTTGCTAATGCGTTAGGTTGTTGCTGTACCCATACATGTTATTGCATTTCACACTGAAGATACGTTTTTAAAGCAATGGGGGCTAAATACAGATTGCAAGGGTGAAGGGCTGAATTCAACAAGTTGTGCTCTGTAAACAAGAGGGCCAACACATTATAAGTTACTGCTGCTTAAAGCATGATACTGTGTAATATACCTGGACATGTTACTCCAGAAATACCATAAGTTGCAGATGAATTGTTATCTTGTTTATAATGTAATAAGTAAACCATCTATAAATGAGTGTTCTAACGCACCTGCTGTTATTATTATTATTAGTTTATTACTGTCATCATAAACCCAAATTACCAACTTTGCCTTTGTGCTTTCCCTCCTCACAGGTTTCTGCGGGTGGTGGTTGCATCTGATGGAGGTTACGTCTGATGATGGTTGTCCCTGCACTGGTCCTGCCTTACCCCTGGCTTAATAATCCACAATATTAGAATCATTTATGTTGTAGGAATCGGATGTACTGTACATCTTTTTAGTTGTTCACACCTTCTTCCCTACTGTTTTCCCCTCAGGTTTCTCCAGGTTGAAGGTGTTTTACATTTTGGGGTTTAGGGGATAGGGTGTTGCATGTTTACAGATTGCAAAGCTGAACAAAATAAAATGATTTGAATTGAATAAACACGTTGACCAGAGGAATCTGTTCTGTGCACTCTGACTCCCTTTACACAAAGAATCCTCAAGTGAGGATGAGGGAGATGCAGCTGATTTCAGGTATACTATCCCAACTCAAGTGAGCCACATCTTGTTTCAGAATCTATAATGACGTTCCAATGATTCAGAAAAATGGTCTACAAACACAGAATTGTTGAACAAAGAAATGTTGTTTCTGCACTTTTAATTCCATAATTTATTTTCCTGAAAAATATATTTTATTTCTGTATTGTTTTTAATTAGACAAAGTGCTGTTATATGTATAGTGTTATATTTATAATAAATACAAATCAATAAAATAATGTGTTTGTCCTTGTTACGGGATGTTAACATGACAACTGTGACTAAGTATGTAACTTGTACGTTTCCATCGAGCAATTTATCCGTTGAAACAACGTTTAAAAGACGTCTATGGCCCGACGTTGAAAACACGTTGCAAATTGGTTTAAAAGTGAAAGTTGTTTCAACGTCTATTCGTAGACGTTGAAACAACTTTCGCGTATAGACCCGTTTTCAACGTGATTTATAATATTGGTGGTAAACTTACAAATGTGGACGTAGTTTCTTTTTAAACCTCTAAAATAATGATATAGCACACATGAGAAGACGAAATATTACCGTATTAAAAAATCACGTTGAAATGTGGTCTAAACATAGACGTCTTTTCAACGTCTACGAATAGACGTTGAAACAACTTTCACTTTTAAACCATTTTGCAACGTCTTTTCAACGTCGAGCATAGACGTCTTTTAAACGTCTTTTCAACCAAAAAATGCTTACTGGGCTGGGTTACGCCAGAGTACAATTCATAAGACCAGCTGATGACTTGGTGAACGTTGACTGGTTTTTGGACCAAAAAAAATTCCTTACTTCACGCCCACACAAGACGACACACACTCACGCCACGTTTGCTCCATATTCACCATTAGCAACAGGGGTGACAACAGCCCGCGTGAACTCTGGGATTCTCAATGTGGGGAATGTGTTTGTGTTTTGATAATTAGATGAGGATGCCAACACGCATCCCCGATGCAGCCAAAACACACACGCCGTTGGGTTTAGCAACTTCTCACCTACACCCCCATAGCTGTAAAGTAGTTGCGTGAATAACATCCATTCACTGCCTCCTATCACAAGATGAGGCAAAAACGTGTGAAAAGAAAAACATACAACCTTAGGTCTACAAAACAGGATTCTTCTGGCTGCAGGTTAAGTAATATGCTTTTGCTCATTTCAGGCAGATTATTCCATTACTGACATGGCGTTTCATATGTAGCGGTCATCAACAAATTTATGCATGATTATTTTTTTATAGTTTGTCTTCGTTTATGGAATTCCACAAAAACTCTCCTTTTTTTCCTTCCATCTACAAAAGACAGCCAGTTGTAAGAATACGTGTTCAAGATTTGGAGCCTGGTTGGGGTTATCAAAAATTCAGCCGAATGACTTCTCTCGTTCTGGGAAATTTATTCGTCAGATCACAGGTCAAGTATCAGCGCTGCGTTTGCAAAGGCAGGAGCAGTTCAGGCAGCACACAGGCCGGAAGAACAACTAACTAACATCAGCAAGAACATCATGTTTTATAACCCTTGAAAGACAGAGAAGGAAAGATTTCTATTGGCCCTAAACTGGCGTAGAGGAGGACCTTCCACCTCCCGCATCTAAGATCCGGTCACATCCAATGTCCAGACTCCTGACTTAACGTAAACATCGTAAACAGAGTGTGTATGTTGAATAGTGTTGGTGTGTCTCTAACCCCCCTTTGGCTGGTAAATCTTCTAGTTGACCCGCAGACCTTACATTCCTCAGCCAGGACATAAACTGACTCCCCATCCTGTCAGACTCGTGTCTGCCTGCTTCTTACCTAACTCTTAAATCAAGACAAGACAGCGAACCCCCAACTAAGCCCATGAAAAGAACTTTTGATTATCACTACCTTCATCCCTGGAGGTGGGTAGTGTTTGGCTCAGTTGTTTGAATCAACTTACACAGTATGCTCATTTGACCGTCGGGTTGAGTACCACTGCTGAATTAATCTCACAGACCTTTATAGCCTGTGAGGGGCGGGTCACTGGGTGGGTCACTGGAGCTGTCCTTTCAGTCCCCACGGGCTGCCACTGTTAAGCACCATGGACAGGGATCCTGAGCGCCAAGCAATGCACATGACTGCAGAGTCCTTGAGAGCTGTTGAGTACATTTCAAAATGACTCAGCGTCCCCATTTCACAAAATTAAGCTCTGTAACACAACATGTATAATGTATGTTGCCTGCTGAGGAAAGGGAACTGCCACAGACAGACCTGACAGCCCCAGGGAGTCAAGTGAGGGAAGGAGAAAAGTTGATTATAAGGCTCTAAACGACTCTGCTAATTACCATTAATGCTAATTAGCTGGAGTTCCAAGTTAAACTGCACGTAGGGTAATCAGTGTCTGGAACGAGACAGAAGTTGGAGTCAAACTATCATCTCTCAACCCTTCATGGGGCCCAGTTAGACATTGTGCACTGTGATGTTATGTCCCAGAAATGTTAAGTATGCTTTTCGTGCTGACATCCGACAGGCCCTCGAGATAACGGTGAAAGTTTTAATTTCAAGAGAGTCATAGCAATGGCGTTACATACGAACTTTGATTCATCTTTCATATGAAGGTAGTTATCCTCCCTTCATATGAAAGGTTAACACGTTGGTTTACTTCCAAGTGTTGAGTCATACTGCACTATGCACTTTTTTTCATAACACACACAGACACACACGTCAATTCAACTAGACTTATGTGGTCTGTGAATGTTATTCTGTCCAGTAAATCCGGGCTTCTCTTGATGCCGCAACACCAGCTTAATCTTCTTCCAGGTTGTCAGCACAACAACCGCTGGGGCTGATTTACTGTGTTCAGCTTCAATTACCAAACCTGGGAGCCAAAGGTGTTCCTCAGGGTCTAGATAGCCATACATTTCAAGCACAATTATTATTCATGAGACTGCCTCCAATCCATCTGCATGTGGGTCCAGGGACGACTGACAAATCTGTCCTTTGGAGGGCCTCCTCCTCACTCTGATCTCCAGTTGCACTTCATTTCTCCTGCCTGTCATGCTGTGTGCAGAGCCGCTATCGCTATGTTTCACCTGGCAAGACATCTCACAGTGGGAAGATAGGATTTGTGACTGATATGGCGGTGTCGTAATTGTAGGTCAAAAAAAAAAAATTAGGCCACTGTAATAAACTGTATGATGACAAATGAAACCCAAGGTGGGAGGCATGCGGTGCACGGTTCTGAATGATCTTTTATCCGACACATGTCACAGTACCTACAGTGGAGCGCATGAAATGATTAGTGGCCCAATGTGCAATACTGATCCAGGCTTTAATTTGTATCTTAAACAGCGGTAGCCCAAAACATAGTGTTTACATTGTAAATCCTGTGTAAAACTTACATTTAAATAACCAACTTTGAGAAGACGGGAGAAAACAAAGACAAACAATAAAGGATCTTCTGTAGTTTTCCTGTGCCATGAGGGTTATCCACTGACTTGACATGAGTGTTTATTTAACTGCTCCAGGAAAAAATAAGATTCATGGTGTTAGAAACCAGATAAGATGTATACGAATAAACACAAGACAGAGTTTGATAAAACAGATCTGGATGATCAGACGATTTCTTGTCAACACATCTATTGGATTTTGCATTTCAAGCAGAGGTTGTCTTATTTAATCAAATATTGACAAACTTCCAATAGACATTTCCAAGCCTTGCGTCATGTTGACGGACTTGAGTTCTGAGTGCGATGCACTCTGTGCCACTAGTGCAGAATGAGCGTAAGCTGCAGGATTTCCTCTCAGTGAAGGGAGTGCTTGCCGGATCGTGAAATTGCATGTTCAGCTAAGCTGTTTATTGCAGTCTCCAGTGTAGGCAGCACACAGTACACAGTACTTTTTTAGCCTTCAGAACAAAAATGTAAATCTCCCTTGATGTGTTTGATAAGGCAGAAGGACCCAGTTTAAGCGGATCAGGAGGAAGGTTTAAGTTTGGGATAGACCAGAGCCGGTCAACTGTGTTCAACTCCTCCAGATGGTAAAAATCTATATTATCTATAGCCAACTCATTCATCCAAAAGCACCTCGGGCTGCCAAGATGCTTCTCAGACATGGGCCTCTTCGGAAAGAACACCCTGCAGCTGCCACTACAAATTGATCGGTTTGGGCAACACGCAGGAAAAGACCAGGCTGCTTCTTGAATTAAGAGAGTCCACCGCATAGCCAGTGAGAAACGCAGGCGGCGAGGTCCGTACTGGCCGTAAGTGGGATTCCCAAACTGAGGTTGATCGAGCAGTTGGCAGGCTGGACCTCCAAGAAATTATTGGCAGGGTCCAAGCAGGAAGGTCAAGGAGAGGTATCACGCTTTTGGTCTAAGGCCAATCAGAAACAGAGAAAGGAGATGGTGGATTCAGAGTCGATAAGGACACCGGGGCAGACGGGGCAGTGTCCCCGAGACGACAAGGAAGCCGAACAACCTGGGAGGGGGGATTGTTGACCGGAAGAGAAATTGGTCAAACTTGTGGAAGATCACTCAAGCGAGGGTCGGGTTTGTCATCAGGTCGTATGGACGTACGACACGCTTCCTTGTCCACGGAACCTCCAGCAGTGGTTTCGAAACAAGCCAGCCTGCCCTCGCTTTAACGCGGTCGGTCTGTGAGGTCACGCTTTCACAGAGACGCTATGGATGGCGCCATGACCAGGTCCTGGCAAAGCTAGCCGAAGTGCTGGAAAGGCGCAGATGGGAAAGCGGTGCACGTATCCCTCCAATGGAACACCACGTCAACTTTCTCAGGGTAGGGCGGAGGAAGGAAAAGCACCAGAGCCCTTTTCCTCCGGAGTGGAGTGGAACCTGCGAGTAGATCTTTGCAGGCAGCTCCGGTTCCCCAGCGAACTGCCGGAGGAGGCGGAGAAGAGCACATTTTGGCAGTGGCTAAGAAGAGGCTAAGATCAAGGGGGGAGGTGCGTCAGGCAGCAATTTCCAGCACGAAATTCCACCTAACTGTTCAATCACTAACCGGAATCTAATGATCAAACCTCTTGTTTCACATTAAAGAAGGAAGGGCTGTTGTATGGCAGATTTTTTTCAGCGCATGTACCCAGTGGCGGGCCGACAGGAGGTATTTGCTTAGTTTGCCTAAAAAGAGTGTTGGATTAGAATCACCTTAACAAGGGCTTGTTTCAACATGACAATAAAAAGAACACAAAGGAAATTTTAGCAACCGGAATGACAAACCAATCAAACGTATCGACTTTCTTAAAGCAGGATTTTGTATTGTCCATTAAACTTTCTGTGGACAGTGTGCAGTAAAAACAATATTTGTAACATCACAAGCTCTTTACTCATATGGGTCAACCTACTTGTCTCTGAGCTGAAGAAACATGCAGCTTGGGATTATTAACCGATCCAATTTCTTTACCAGGCTTTGATTGTCTGCTGATGCTGAGCGTACATGTCCAGAGGGCTCTGGCCTGAAGGGAATGTCTCCTTCAGTGATTACGAGCAGACGTTCTGGTTGTTGGGTTTTGCCAGCATGCTAGTAGAAGAGCCTTTCATTGCCCGTAGGGAATAAGTATCTACTGGGAGGACTATTCCATTTACCAGAATGGCCTCATGACTGAAGCCAGTATTCACAGTATGAGGTTCTTATGTTATTTCTTATTTCTTACATGCATGAATGTCTAGCAGGATGAAATAAAGAGTCAGTTATGATTTATACTTTGTTTCATAAAAGTGTGTGTGTCTGCACTGACAACTCTGTTTTGGAGTCATTCATATTTTATATTTGGCTATTTTGTCTCATGGACCACTGCTATTCATTTGTTTCACTGGCTCTCGCCTGAAGCTGCTTTGGTTTCCTGCCTCCAAGTGTCTATCTTGTGTTAAACAGATACGTTGCATGTGTCGAACTGAGATGGTCTCCTGTTAAACCCTGTGACCAGATAGTGCTTGAGTTTGTATCACTTTTATCTTTCCCTTGGTTCTTTGATGAAAAGTTCCCCCCGTGGGCTGAGCACTCTGCCTTAATCCGTTGTGGTAAGAGACTGTAATGTTGCTCTACACGGTAATCACTCAGAGGTGCTTGCAAACACATCGTCAGCACCCAGACACAACGCAATAATGGGGAATAGCAACATTTGAAACAAAACCCTCCAATGAACACCGAATACAACGAATGAAAACCCCGATGTAAATAACCAAATCATCAACCATGGTGCCCGTGGCTGTGCTCGTGTCTGCCTTCTGCTGCCCTTTAAATTTTATATATAGATTAAATATTGGGGCGAACAAACTCTGTATGGTTTTTTGTTTACCTCCGGCCACACACACTGATTCAAATTTGAAAAACAGGCAGAAAGGCAATAGTGGGGATGCCTGGAAGAAGCTGCGGTGACTAAAGGAAGCTGTGCCTCACTTCCATCCAGCCAGCTTCATCGTTGTTGTTTCGCAAATGTTGGGATTCATGAAAACAAACTTGACAGAAGAGAATATGTGGCCCTGTATGGAAACTCTGGACCCTATACGTACAAAAATGTGGGAGATACAGGGAAATTGCAGACGCAGATGTTGAATTGAAGCTGTAGAAATTAAACTCCACTCAAAATGCCGCCACATGTATTCTGTTTGTCACAAACAGTCAAACCAGCAGTGTTATTTGTGCTTGAACTAGTGAGCAGTAACTATAGAAGCACAAATAGTTTTGCTTAATATTTCATCAGCGCTGTCTGCACCCCAGAGCGCAGAGGACAGACTGGATTACTGACGCTCGTGGTCAGCTGTGGACCAGCTGAAGAAATAATCATCTGTAGGAGAACGTCAACTGACGTAACAGAACTGCAGAATAGAGCAATAATCTTATAATACCCTGCATATATCACACAGTACTCCACTGCACAGGGCCTTATTCATTCATTTTTGGTTTATTCCTCAGGGAAAGATAGATCATATTGCACAACATCTTGGTGCCAGCATGGGAGCTCGCCGCCGCCGCCACCACCACAGCTGTGACTGCCACTCACTCAGCCTTCTCCAATTACCTCACCTGGAAAATCTTCACCACCTGCACAAGTGTGGAAATATATCCTGTGACAGCTCTCAAACAATGCCTGCATAGTATCATTTAGGATCATTCTCTGGATAATGCCATGAACAATCATGAGTAAATAAATCAGTTATTTTGCTAAACAATATCCAGGGTGGGGGGATACCACGGATTGTTGCGATCATTTTGGAAGCCATCAATCTGATTGCTGTGAACATAAACACTATGGTGAGATTAGTGACGTGTGATGCAACAAGACGGGTGCTCTGGAACGGTTAGGACTATGCACAGTAGCTGTAGAATCAAGAGTGGTGGAGCATTCTCTGTAGTCTGCGATTCACCGTGAAGAATCGCCGATCAGCTCATTTCTATGCAACAATGTTCATAAGGTGCTTTGCGTTGACCGTTTATGGTCAAATATGGGCGTTTAGAGGAAAGGATGGGACGATACTTACATGTTGATTTTTGATTCATAAAAAGGAAATAACTCCATAAATGGCAGGTCTACACCACATTTTAGAAATATGAATACTTTTGTTTATGTGCTTATCCTCCTTGCTTAAACACAAGAAAACGTTTATTGTAGATTGAATGCATTGTTTTACAAATGAGACCCCAGGAGAGTCACAAAAACAAGCTGAAACCAAACTATTTTGAGTTAAGAATATATCTTTTAGAAGTAATTGCATGTACAACACACGCTATTCAGTTTATTATGTATCATTAACTCACATACATTTTTAATTCCCCTAATATAAAACATGTCTTGTGTTTTTCCTTTGTTTACATATATAACTGTGCTCAGCGCTTCCTTTATTCCTCATGAATAAATAAAAGAAACAACACATTTGCGAAAGAAAAAAATTAATTTCAAATACATTGGATATCCCTCTCATCCAAATACATTATCTAGGAATAATAAAGAAATCTTCCTGAGAATATTTGGGCATTGTATGCCTGTAATCAACAAATAAATGTGGTTTTAAAAAAATGAATATTTCCCGCTAATTTTTTTAATTACTGTTAGGGTTTCGGAAAGCTCTCGAGGGAGGCCTCACTCCTTTGTTCTCGTCCCGGCCGGAAACGAGGACACGAATGAGTCAATTCGTTTAAATTCAAAAATCAAAAAGTATTTAATAACTAGACAACGTTATAAGGAATGCAATTACAAAGTGAAATACTAAGCGAGCAGTGGAATATTTCGCGAAATAGAGAATCCTCTGAGCAAGTCTGAAGCGACTTATCAAAACGGCTGCAGGGAAGATTCTCCAGCCCTTTTCCCCGCTTTGGTCCTTTGAAAACTCTTGAGGTGTGTCTTCTTTGGTGCATTTTAATGTCATTGGCTTCTTCTTCAGAGTGTCTCCTCCTGGACTGTCCCCTTCACGTCGAGGTGTGAAGCTGCAGCTGTAACCTGAAACCTCTCTGTACCATCTGTCCCTCACATTCCAATGCACTCAATGTAGATTCAGTTGGCTTTATGCCCCATTGAGTGAATTTAACAAAGCATACATCGTTTAAGTCTTCATCTTATAACTAGTACACTTTAATTACAACAACCCATCATTAATGATCACCGTTCATCACACTTCATCATAAGATCTAAAACAGTTCATGTGGTTCAATTCTCAAGACATTTGCCTCAGTTGGCTGCCTCGCATTAAGTTGTTCATTTATTACCTGACAGGAGAAAAAACTCCCAAAAAACCCTCTTTGGGGATAAAATTGGGAGAAATCCATAAAGGACGGCAATTAGCATCCGTCCCCAGGTTTTACCATCACATTGTGACAGAATGTTAATGTGTACAGTGTTTATATGATTTAAATGACTATGAATTGTGTTTGATTGAAATTGCATTCACTTAATCTAACATGTTAATGTAATAACTAATATCTAATAACACACAAACTATAATTCTAACACTAAACATTATTACACGTACTATAATTTCCTGACTAGGGGTGCACTTCTGGCTTAAATCCCTAACATTACTCAATTCATTTATCATTAGTGAGGCAATTTTTTGGCATTTTCCTGTCCCGACGGATCTGCTGCTTTGCGCTGCTAATGCACAGCAGCTTGTTTTCCTGGTGGTAGTTGAAAAATCCCTTTCCTCTGAGCAGCTGTTCAGACCTGCAGGAATGTTGCATCTCCCCAATGCCCCTGACAACTTGTCTTCACAAAATACATCTTGAGAGAGATGTGAACAAAGCGACTTGCTTGGATCTCAAGAGAGCACCAATCCCATTGATACAATAAAAATAAAAAATAAAAAACTATCAAAGCATAGATGCAGATGTCCCACTTGCATATTTTTCTGAATATTGGCAGATATTGATAACTAGTAAAAAAGAATAATAATAAAATTTTAAAAATCACGCATGCGCGGTCGACCGCGGAAACGGAAAACTTGGTAGTGCTAATCAGCGACTAACTAACGGACACATTTAATTTCATTCAAAAAGCAACCTGACACCAATCAGTGCAAGTAATCCAAGAAAGGTAACGACCAAGAACGCACGGAATAGTTGGGACTGTTCGCTCGCTTGTTTACCACTACTACTCGTTATTATTCATTTATTCATTTCATCCAAGATGGCGCCGTTGATTCATCCAAGATGGCGCCGTTGATGGCCGCCACGGTGCTTTGGTGCGCTTCGTTCTTTGTTGTTTTTGTTGTTAATTACGTTTGCTGCTTCGATTCCCGGAGCTCTTTCACCAGAGATGAGCTCTTGAACATCCGTGGAACAACTCCAGCGGAGTTACTTCCAAGTTTCCTGCTTTCTTCCGTGGAATTACTGGACATTATAGTCAAAGGTGGAGGAAATCCAGCTGCTGATGAGGAGAGACAGAGACTTCTCTACATCCTCCGTCTTGTGCTTCACAGAGACGTGGCTCTGCGGATCGATACCGGACTCCGCGCTCCAGCTGGCGGGCTTCCAGCTGCTCCGAGCGGACCGCGACACGGAGCTCTCCGGCAAGACAAAGGGTGGAGGAATCTGCTTCTACTTCAACAACAGCTGGTGTAACGACGTAACGGTGATCCTACAACACTGTTCTCCTGATCAGGAAACTTTTTTCATCAACTGCAAACCCTTTTATTCCCCCCGTGAGTTCGCTTCATTCATCCTGGTCGGTGTTTACATGCCGCCGGCGGGCAACGTGCACGAGGCACAGCGGACACTCTCCGACCAGATACGGCGTGTGGAGCGGACCAACCCGGACTCTTTAGTTATTGTCCTCGGGGACTTTAACAAAGGAAATCTCACCCACGAACTTCCTAAATACAGACAGTTTATTAAATGCCCCACCAGAGAGGAGAACACGCTGGATCACTGTTACACCACAGTAAGCAGGGCTTATCACGCCGTCCCTCGTGCTGCACTGGGACACTCTGACCACGTCATGGTCCATCTGATTCCTGCATGCAGGCAGAAACTAAAGCTCTGCAAACCTGTGGTGAGGGAATTCAAGAAGTGGACCAGTGAGGCGCTGGAGGATCTTCGGACGTGCTTTGACTGCACAGACTGGGATGTTTTCAGGACTGCTACTGACAGTCTGGATGAGTTCACAGAGGCTGTAACTTCCTACATCGGCTTCTGTGAGGACAGCTGTGTACCATCATGCACCAGGGTGAGTTACAACAACGACAAACCCTGGTTCACAGCGGAACTCAGAACACTACGCCTGCAGAAGGATCAGGCATTTAGGAGTGGGGACAAAGACACAGAGGCAAAATACAAGTTTAGCAAGGCGGTGAGAGACGCTAAACGACTGTACTCTGAGAAACTCCAACAACAGTTCTCAGCAAGTGACTCTGCTTCGGTCTGGAGAGGCCTCAAACACCTGACCAACTACAAGCCAAAAACCCCCCAGTCCATGAATGACCTCCGCCTGGCAGACGAGCTCAATGAGTTCTACTGCAGATTTGAAAGACAATGTCCTGATCCCATCCCCCACAGCTCCACCAACCTGCTGCGGTCCCCCTCCCCTCCCTCCCCCAGCCCATCAGGTGCTCACGCCTCTTCATCTATATCACCTTCCCCTTCCCCACCAGCAACAACCCTCTCTATTCTGGAGAGAGACGTTAACCGGCTCTTTAGAAGACTAAATCCCCGTAAGGCAGCCGGTCCGGACTCCGTTTCCCCTCACTCCCTGAAGCATTGTGCTGACCAGCTGTCTCCGGTGTTCACTGACATCTTCAACACCTCCCTGGAGACATGCCACGTACCAGCCTGCTTCAAGGCCTCCACCATCATCCCTGTCCCCAAGAAGCCCAGGATCACAGGACTCAATGACTACAGGCCCGTCGCCCTGACCTCTGTAGTCATGAAGTCTTTTGAACGGCTAGTCCTGACCCACCTGAAGTCCCTCACGACCCCCTCCTGGACCCCCTGCAGTTCGCCTACAGAGCCAACAGGTCTGTGGACGATGCTGTCAACATGGCCCTCCACTACATCCTCCAGCATCTGGACTCCCCAGGAACCTATGCCAGGATCCTGTTTGTGGACTTCAGCTCTGCTTTCAACACCATCATCCCGTCTCTGCTGCAGGACAAACTCTCCCAGCTGCACGTGCCCGACTCCACCTGCAAGTGGATCACAGACTTCCTGTCTGACAGGAAGCAGCACGTGAAGCTGGGGAAACATGTCTCAGCCTCTCGGACTATCAGCACCGGTTCCCCCCAAGGCTGCGTTCTTTCCCCTCTGCTCTTCTCCCTGTACACCAACAGCTGCACCTCCAGCCACCAGTCCGTCAAGCTCCTGAAGTTTGCGGATGACACCACCCTCATTGGACTAATCTCTGGTGGGGACGAGTCCGCCTACAGGTGGAGTCTGACCATCTGGTGTCGTGGTGCAGCCAGAACAACCTGGAGCTCAAAGACAGTGGAGATGGTTGTGGATTTCCGGCGGAAAAGAGCCCCACCCTCCCCCATCACCCTGTGTGACTCCCCTGTCACTATTGTGGATTCCTTCCGTTTCCTGGGCTCCATCTTCACCCAGGACCTCAAGTGGGAGCTGAACATCAGCTCCATCAACAAGAAGTCTCAGCAGAGGTTGTTCTTCCTGAGGCAGCTGAAGAAACTCAACCTGCCAAATACGATGATGGTCCACTTCTACACGGCCATCATCGAGTCCATCCTCTGCTCCTCCATCACCATCTGGTACGCTGCAGCCACAGCCAAGAACAAGGGCAGGCTGCAGCGTGTCATCCGCTCTGCAGAGAGGGTGATCGGCTGCAATCTGCCGTCCCTGCAGGACTTGTTTGCTTCCAGGTCTCTGAAGCGAGCTAAAAAGATCGCGGCCGACCCCTCCCACCCCGGACAAAAACTGTTTGTGCCCCTTCCATCTGGGAGGAGGCTGAGGTCCATCAGGACTAAGACCTCCCGCCACACGAACATTTTCTTCCTGTCGGCAGTCGGGCTCATCAACAGAGCCGGTCCCCCACTGCCTGACAATAACACTCCACCGGTCACTCCCCCTCATACTGCACATGCCACTTTAACTGCAATTAATCACTTTGTCACTTGTCACTTTGTCTCTTGTCCGTTACTTGTTCGTTAGTGCACTTTATGCTTAATATTTTTCTTTTTAACTTTTTAATATTTAATTTTTTTTAACTTTATTACCTTGTTTTATACTAACCCATAGCCTTAGCCTTATTCTACTAACCCATTGCATTAGCATTTCATTCCACTTTATTTTATTACTTGTGCACTGTTGTCTTGTCTGTCTACTGTCGCGCACTAACCGCCAAGACAAATTCCTTGTATGTTTGACATATTTTGGCTAATAAATGTTTCCTGATTCCTGATTCCTGATTTAGTGGGCGAGGGGAGGAAAGATCGCCATGAGTTGGTCGATTGAAAAGTAGCTTGCGAAGGCGAAAAAGCGTGCGCACCCCGGAGTAGTTAATCCCTGGTTCACATACGTTACCGAACCGTGACGTTAGGGTCGTCGTGGCGCAGGGGTTAGAGAAGGTGTGCTGGGAAGCACAAGGTTGTTGGTTCAATTACAGGCTGCTCCATGTTCCATGTCGAAGTGTCACTGAGCAAGACACCTAACCCCTAATTGCTCCCCGGGCAAAAATGTGAAAAAGCCATGGGTTTAAAGTGTAATGTAAGTCGCTTTGGATAAAAGCGTCCGCTAAATGACCTGTAACGTAACGTAACGTTACACCCTTGATTGGTAACAGTCTGATATCAGTTCTACATATTTATATTATATTATAATAAAATGAATTATTTCCTTTCACACAGCTATCAATATTCCACAAGTTGAATTGAAGTACGTTCACATCCTGTTCTGATGAAAGAATTCATCCAGTGGGATTTTTCCCCAAAAAATATTGTTGACACACGTCCCCTGTGAAACGGCCACTGACTATCGACCTGTTGATAAGAGAAGGAAAGCCCCAGCTGTCAATCATTCAGTTATCAGTTACGAGGAGACTGGTTATGTCAGGTCGTACTTTAACTGTGAATCCATCAGTTGGAGAGATATCACGTCCTTATATACTCCTAGAATAGAATATACTCCTGTCACGGGTTCAGAGACAGGAGAGAGGACTCAAATGCAGGCTTCCTAAGGAAAAAGGCTTTATTTATAGTACAATACCCAAATGCCTACGAGCAAATGGGGACCAGGAATACCATGCATACAGACAAAAGAACAAGGAGACAATGGACACACCTGGTTTAAATACACTGGGGAGGTGCAGGTGATTGGACACAGCAGTAAACAATCACTCACACCGGGGCAGGAAGTGAGGATTAACCCAGGGACACGAGGGGCAGGAAACTACAAAATAAAACAGGAAATGGCCCTACAACTCCTACTGGGGTTTCACACTAAAAACCTCAGTTACACAGAAGTGTAAATTTAACACAAGTCTTATCAACTAATCACAAAGGTCTTGATTTCTGTGGCATTCTGCTCTTTTTAGTTCTTTCAGTTCGATACAACTTAATCAGGCTAGAAATGTATGTTCAAACTGTTGACGAGACACAAATACACAGGCCTGAAAAAAGGCGTGTGTTTCTCAGCGCTGGGGTCATGGAGCTTCATTAGCAGGTATGTATGCAAGGCATTTTTAGACTGGAGGGTAGAAAATACTGCAGTCATATCAAGAACAGTCACCAGCTGGCATAACATCACATTGACATTCACAAGGAGCGACTCAACGTAGGGACGGGATGCTCATGCATGCGCACACGGCGCATCAACAAACACACTTAACAGAAAGATACACAAGACGTACTTGTCAACACGCACGTCAGAGCAAATACCTGCCTGTCTCCCAGCGGTCGGGATGTAAACACATTAAGAACTCAGTGTGTGACATGATGCAGAAGTAGAAGAGTGGCAGCTGACACAGGTGGCACAGAGCAGAGCGACAACGCATTACAGCCAATACAAAAGACCCGCTGAGGAGGCTGCAAGGACAGCAAACATGAACAGCACGCTGGCACAGTAAAGCAAAGACAGGAGGCGGAAAGAACTGAGCAAAAGACACGCAGAAGAAATACAAAGAGAAGAAAGTGGGAGGAAGTGTGTGTGTGTATGTGTGTGAGAGAATAGTGAGTGATAAGAGAAAACAGTTTGGCTGGACCTAAAGGGGCGTTTGGAACAACTTCAAAAGGTTTCCCAGCATCACTATTTATCTCACAATCATCCATTATGGCAAAGGCACACACATGTACGATCTCACACACACACACACACACACACACGAGCAGGGATAGCACACGTATCTGTAAGAGACTTATTGTTCTCCACTGCACCTGTGGCAGGTTTCCAGTATTCAGAGATAAATGGCATGCTCTTTCAAGCTGGCCTGCAATCGGACCACACTGTTGTTTATGAGGGAAGGGAAATGAAAAGGAGGGACAGAGAGATAGAGAGATGATGATGGTGATGAGAGGGGTAGTGAGGTGAGGGGTAAGCGAGGGGTGGAGGATGAATAGGGTAATGCACAGAGGATGATTTGTAACAGGACTACCTTCTATTAATCTCCCTAATGCACTTCCACACGCAGCGAGGGAAGAGCAGAGAGCAGCGGGAAAAAGTTGACATAGGGGAAGGAAATCAAGCACATGATTCTTCCCCGCAAATTGCATGTAAAAACTGAGAGAATTGATTCACTTAATGCAGAAGGGTTTTGAACTTTCTACTTAACAAAAAAGTTAGTTATATTGAATTTCCACAGTAAGCATTTCATTTTGCATTCAAGTCAAACTCTATCTCTAGTTCAGTATTTTTATTAGTCCCACAAGCAAACTTGAAAATTTGATTAAAAAATGTTAAATATTTTATATTCATATATTTGATGAAAAAGCAATAATGATTTTATTTGACCAACAGATGTTACCAAAAGAATTCTCATTGTCAGAAACAATTATTAACCCCACCTGGGTAAAAGAATTGCACTGAGTAACATGTTCATTATAACAAACATGTGCATATTTGTAAGTGCGTCCCACATAGGTCCCGCCGCTGTAACAACCCAATAGCATACCAAATCTGTGACCAAATACAGATCCCAAAAATCAAATGTACTTCTGTTTAAGAAACGTTTTTTTTTCGTTTTTTTTAAATAAAAGTTTTGATAATCCACCAAGGCTTTTTGACAGAAAAAAAGCAGCCTTGGAGCTGAAAGCAGAGATGGGTAGTCAGAAATTATAACGTACAATACACACAGTTCTGGTTTTCCAGGTTTTCCTGTGATTCCTTGACAATAACAAAAATAGTAAATAATTACAAATGTTTCCTTCCATAGTTTTAAAAACCACAGCCCTCATTCCATTCTTCTCTACGTGAGGCAGCCATTATTCTGATCATGAAACTGACGAGCAAACCAACTTAAAAGCCTGCCAACAAGTCTGCAGGAGCAAAACACTGCACTGAAGATGAAATTAGTAATGTCATATAAATAGATCCTACATCTGTGAGGTTACATCATGAAGACAGTCTTTCAGAGTATGAATTAAAGCGTCTGCATCCTGCAGATGGTTCACTGTTCACAAATGCAACGTTGATGTCGGGAGGGAGGGAGATTGTGGGGCTGCCTATGTCAAAGCTGTGATGGTGTCAGCCTTTCCCTGGAGACTCTGTTTCCAGCCCAGATACACATTGCTGATTAGGACACTGATATATTGATGAGTCTATAAAATACAACATAGTTGGACACATATCGCTCCAGCCCCTAACCTAACACAGGACTCCTATACACTTATGTTTACAGCCTTGTACTATATTTGCACACACATAAACATACGGAGTGTGGCAATACGAGTGGCCTATGACACTCAAGGAAAATAACAATGTCCAACAACGCCACTTGGGATAGGCGCAAGACCATTCTTGTTAAGGCACACAGAGCCGTTCACCAAAATCAGGGGTTAGAGACCATAAGGTAATTATAAAAATATACGGTTTTATTTAGTTAAATATTCTTTTTAAAATGACAATATGTTCTTTGTCGAGTGAGTAGATGAGTGATATAAAGAAAACTATAATAAACAAACAATTCAAATCAATAAACCAGCATGTATAATAAGGAAGATGCAAACAAAATAACTAAAAGGAAAATACCCACATGCAATATGTACAACAGTTAATACAATATAGAGAGCCATTTTTGTACCAGTTTCCAGATTGCTTGTGTAATCAGAAGTTTTACCAGAATCCAGAACGGTTTCAGCCAGTATCAAGAACAGCTTCAGTGTGTGAGGGAGAGCGCGCCGGGTAATATTGGCCCTTTCGTGGCACCGGGATAGCCCTACAATAGCATGTCCAAGGCTGCAGCCCGGTCCAGCTGTGTTGTGAAACACACAGTTAGAACACGACCGCAATGAATGTACAGCAAACAGGCAAACACAGCGACTTACCGAATTACAGGACAGGCCTATAAGAATTAAGACTGTCAGATTTCCCAAATGTGTCGAAAGAGGGAGGCATGCATCGTACCGAGACACCAAACGCCAGCAGTCCAGGCATACATCCACCCACACGGGGACATCCATGATCAAGACAGGGTCGCTATATGAAAGAATGCACATTAGTGCCACATACACGGCGACACAGGACAATAAAAGGCACAAAAAAAGAGAAAGTGCCCATACCACACCGCAGCAGAATGATGACCTAGGGCAGCGGCTAAAACATAAAGCACTCAATCAATCGGAATTAGCCCCAGGTATGCTGGTCCACATTCCTGTGTGTAGGTAAGAGGAAGGGGAAAACCCTCATCCGGTCACAAGAGGTTTACACGTACCTTCTTACTGTATATCCACTCAAATACTAAGAACGAAAATATTAGGCTACCTGTCCAGCCCCTTACAACACCAACACACGCACTACCGGATTGATCCGATCTATACTCCGGTTGCGTCTCCAACTGCCGATCGATGAGAGACAAGGCTGGAAGTGACAGGCAAGCTACATGAGGAGGGGATCTCCTGTCACAAAGCGTAACCTTTACTGTCTGTGCGCTAGTACTTTGTGTGAGAGCCCGGCAGTGTCCACGTGAAGGAACATTACTGCTGTCACGTGCTTGCAGAGAGTGCATGTGCATTTTGTTAATATGTAGAAGTTCGGGCCTAGAGGTGGTCACACTATGCGAGCTCAGATAGATGAAGTTTTATTTGCGGCTATGAGGTCTCTGACTGACTGGTCCTCTGTTCGGTCTCCCTTTCATCCTGTGATTCTGTAATTAGTTGATTGACCTCTGCTGTCGGGGCATAATTAGACATGGTAATTAAGGATTAGATGGGTCAGGAGGGAGACGTGTGTGTGAGGGTTGGAGGGGAGGGTGAGAGTTAGTATGTGTGGGCTGAGAAGGGACGTGAAGGTCAATATGTTGCTTTTAGTTTAAGGGGACAGGGAATTGTCCACTCTCCTTGGCAACCAGCTGCCTTGTTTGCAAGATCAATGCAAGGTGAATGCAAGACGAATGCAAACGATGTTAATTAAAAAGTATCACTGGACTAAACCTCCTCCTCTTCTGACACCAATGAGCTGACTAACGCAATACCGCAAAGTACTGCACTTTGTGTCTGGAGTGGGAACACCAACCCTGTTTGGGATGTGCTCAGCTGGCAAGATGAGTGAGGAAGGAATGACTGCAGTCCCATGAATGGAAGGAAACCCTACCTGCTGGACACCAGGACTAAGGACTGTGCATGAGGCTGCTAAACACCACTAAATTATAACTTGAAAGCAGTAATTCCAAAACCGCAATTGAATCCAAAAAAACAAGAGCTTCCCGGTGCATGATGCAAAACTGAAAAATGAGGAGGTAATATGAACAGCATTGTCCCAACAAAACACCTGACAATAACACGGCATATGCCAGTTTAAAATGAATGGGCACACACAGTCTGTGCTAAATTATGTTTATGTTTATGCTTAATTATGTTTATTTTCACAAATGCATCCCATTTAACAGGACGGGGGAGAGTGGACCAACGATTTGTACGTTTGTAAGAATGTCATAACAGGCACAGAGAGTTTTGCTGCTAATGGAGTGCAAAGACAAAGTGTGTTGGCACCAGATGTTAGAGTGACAGGTTACAGCGACAGTCAACCCCAGAACCCCACAGCTCACTGCTGCCCGGTGGGGGGGTTGTACACTTTGCTGCTATGCTATTTCTCTCTTCTTTTTGGAAGGAATATGAAGGAATGGGGAAGTTCCACCCATCTTTAAGGAATGTCCTTCAAAGGACACCTACAGGCAACTTAGAGTCCCCAATCAACCTGATCCCCAGTGCATGTCTTTGGGATGAAGCCAGAGTAGAGAACCCACGCAGACAACATGTAGTCTCCACACAGAAAGGCCACTGGGTGGAGTCGAACCCAGGACCTTCTTGTTGTGAGGGGACAGTGCTGACCACCACACCACCACCATGCCGCCCCTTCTTTAAGGAATGTGATCAGTACAATTCATATGTAGCGAAAGTTCAGTCACGGAGTCCAATTGCATTTTTGCTGTCACGCTTTAAAAACTGTTCTCCTCTCTGTTGCTGTCAGTTGTCATTTTTAGCTTGCATCAGATGCCACCGTCCTCCACCCAGACCAACAACACCACCAGCACCACCAGCGGTGTCTGGACTCTGTGGGGGGGGAATGTGCCTCATGCGACCTCCGCATCCCTACTCCTTATTATCCTACAGCAGCACGGAGTAAAAACCCCAAAAGACTTTGCACAATTCATATTTGTGCACGTTTAATAAATTATTGTTGAATTCGAAATAGGCCTCTACTGATTGAAATATTTAAAGGGGCGGAAGTTGATGGCGAGAAGCAATTGAAAATGGAAGTGTGACAGAAAAAGGAGAAGATAATAAGATTCTTTGAACGAGCTTGACCAATTGCATCATAGCACAGATGTCGAAATCCGATATGTAAAAATTAATTACGACGAGGGACGAGGTCACAAATAACTGTACTTGCAGATCTTACAGTGCTCTTCACAGAGCTGGCTGCAAACAAACTAAGTGGCACCAGCTGGGGTTTTTTACCACTAAATACCTGGGAGAATATCTTCCGATGCAACAAAGCAGAGCTGGCGATATGGAGATAGCCGCAGATACAGAAGTGTTTTGGAGTGAGGTGGGAATGGTTGACCTAGTTAGAAAAGAGGGACAGATTAAAGAAGGGAAGAGAAAAGCGGCAAACCAGAAGGAATGTCAGTTGTTCATATAATCAGATATACATGACATAACATAAACAGGTCTATGACATATTTCTAGTATAAGATAATGTTGTTTTTAACAAGATGAGAAGACGACTGCAGCTATGCTTTGGCAAAGTGCTGCTGTGAGGCAAATGCTAATATTAATGGAGCTACATGGAAGTATAAGAGAGCTGGATAACATGTTATGGGAAACCAAGTATTTTGCTATTCATAAATGTGTCTCATCATTCCAGGTCTGTTGAAGAATTCGCATCATACCGCTCATGTTTGGAGGGGCAGTGCTTTGTGTGTTTTGTGACCAATTGAAAGGGGAAATTATTGACATTATTGAGGACACACATACCACAGACCACACAAATTGGTGTTTTCCTTTTCCCTGAATCAAAGGGGAAAACAGGAGGACAGAGTGCATTTTTATTTCTGTCACAAATGTAAATAGTATTTTAGGAAACTTGGACTTGGAATTTGTGTGTATTATTACCGTAAGAGATAAACCACTAAGTTGATTGAAAAATGTAAAGAAATGTATGCACATTACATTGCATGAGTTTTCTCTTCACACTTTAGACTTCAACAAGAAGTTCAAGTAAGATGGAGAAACAAACATGCCAACAAGACAGAAGAGGAAAATAAACGAAACTTCCGTCAAACCAAGACGGATGAAGACAGAACGCGTCTTTGTGTCTTTGACAGTGCGTGATTGACTTTCTTTTTGCGACGACTGTTGGCCTTCCTGAAACTCCCTCTAAAAGACAACCAAGCTCAAGAGGCAGCGTTTGTTAGCATGCTGTGTTGCACAAAGCAGTCAGGCCTTTCACTAAAGTGAGCATATTTTACAGTTTTAGAGTAGCTGCAAACAAAAAGTCCTATGACCTTATTTTTTTCTTTATTCTTATATAATCATCAATTCATCTATTTCAGCATGAAAAAAAAGGTGTTCCTTGAGCTGTAACTAATCTCATACATCTATAATATAGAAAATACAAAACTAAAATGAAACTGCATTGTTCTATTATAGGAGTTACACACTGATGCCCTTTTGTTTTGTGGATTATAAAGCATGCAAATAAGAGAGCTGCGTGAGCATGGGTTCATCGGGGGAGGAGAAAACTATATTTTACCACATGCACATGAATAAAAATGCCCTCATATCCATGCAGCACGATGTGGAGGCTTACGGTGGAGGAGAGAATAGTAATGAGGCAAAAGCTTTGAGATATTCTAAACTTAGCTGCAGGTCTCTCGATGCAGGTAAATGTTCACATGGCACCCTCTTTCCCCCTGTGCATGCCGTTGTGCATGGATTACTGGAGCTGTCGTATAAATATTTCCCCCTTGAGGCTGTTTCCATTCGGGGTGCCAGGAATAATGTTACACACTCCATTATTTTTATAGGCCTTAGGCTTCTCACTAAAATCCATTCACGAATATATTGACTTTCACTTCGCTGCATGACTGAGGCTTGTTTGCCTTACTGCCAGTTGATGCCTCGGACAACCAGACTGTAAAGGATGAGTAAAGGGAAAACTCATGCCCACAAAAACACATCTTTTGAAGAGTGCGGTTGCAATAGCGTTGCGGTTAGATCTGTAGTGATTATCTCAGCGCCCTGCAGTCAAACTCTTTCTATCTCCTTCTCTCTGTAAGGAAATATAGGCGGCCGATGCTCCACATTTGATTAGATTGAGATGGAGAAACATTTGTCTCAGTTTGCAAGCGTCGTCTGGCTCTCCTTT